>NW_025317413.1:0-133076 GCF_018873765.1 Telopea speciosissima
AAAGCTTAAGAAGTCAAGACATTACATGGATTAGAGTAATGTGTGCTGGGGGGAAAAAAAGTTTGAACTCATACTGCATCAATGTCTAAAGCCACAATGTGGCAATCAAATGATATATGCACTGAGAATCTATTCCAACACTACTTAGTAACTTGGGTGTCTGGTGCAAGCCTTGCATGTCATTCAAGCCAATTGTAGTGGAGGGACATTTGAGTTCAATACTTGGAAAAATATGGCAAGTAAAATCAAAGTGAAATTGAAGTTGTGCATGTGTTTAAAGGTTTTACCAAGGTTTCGAGCTGAAATCTTTTGTAGCCTAGATGACCTACTTGATTTAATCTCAAGGAAAAACAGTGTGACTCACCTTACCCCAAACCTCCCTAAGTTAGATGTATGACAATTTTCCAACTCAGAGTGGGATAATAAAGTTCAAATGTGGGGGAATATCTAGAAAATCTCAAAGTAAATTATCTTGGGGCTGCATTCTTTATCTTGGCCATAGTATGGATTTATAAATTGAATTTTGTGTGTGTATTCATTGCAAACATTCACGAGACACAAATCGTCCACTAGGGATAACCTAGGGGTTTAAAGGCTTGTTGCACGTGCTAAGTGCAATCGTGATTCCTACGAAAGTGAGTTAGATTTCTGCATTTTAGGATAGTTTTTATTTTGTTTACTTGAGGATAAGCAAAGTTCAAATGTGGGAGAATCTGATGAGCACATTTATGTGTGAAATCTTAGGGTATAAAGCATGCATTTTACCACATTGAACAGAGCTACACGGGTACTTTCTGTCATTTTTCAGGTTTAGGGGCATTTTGGTTAAAGTGGTGAATACATGTCTAATTGGACCGCCAAACGCCAGGTTACAAGGTTGAAGAATTCAGTCGGGTTAGCTTTCCAATGCGCAACATCGAAAGTCACATGATTAGAGCTGATTCGAGTTTAGAAGAAGAAGAAGAGAGAAAAATCAAGCATAGGGGCATAACGGTAATTTTGGAGAATCAAGAATCTTTCAGAAGATATCGGATATTGGGCTCATATCGTCTGAAATTTAAAATGATGCAATTTTAATTCTCGGGTTAGTTCCATATGGATCCAAGATAAAAAGATATAGCCCAAGAACGATTCCTAGTGAAGTTGGAATTTAGGATAAAAAAATATAATAAAGAAAAGAGAAAATCTCTTCTGTCCAATCTCTCTCTCCTAAACCCTCTCGGCTTCTATCACTTCACTCTCCCACTTTCTCTTAAATTCTCTCATCTCTCCTATCTCCTTCCCATCTCCCTTTCACGAGCTCTCTCTCCCCCCATATAAAATCCCATCTCTTGACCGCACTCGAGAGAGCCCTCTGTTTTGGATTCCTTAGCTTTTTTTTTTTTTTTTAGATTTATTTTTTTGTTACAGTAGCGGCAGTGTTCTTCCTTTTTGAATACAGCAGTAGTAGAATTTCTTTCCTAGTTTCCTTTGGTTCCCTTCTAAATTTTAGTTTCCCTTTTTAGTTGACAGCAGCCCTCTTCCTTATACCTGATTTCTCATCCCCTTCTTTTTAGTTTTTTGTTTTAGATCTTATGTAATTAGGTTATCATATATAATTTTAATTTTTAGAATCATTGTTAGGATAATTTTTATTTCCCCATCCTAAGATCATATGTGTAATTTTCATTATACACTTTGGTAATTTGTTTCTCAATATTGGATGCGGCTTCAAGTGATGGGATTCAAGTGACGGAATCATCTTCATTGGAGTTATTCGAATTAACTAAGTTCTTCTTCTTTTAAATTTTAGTTTTAGTAATTTCTATGTCTTTTTCTCCATCAATCCTTCTTTCCCTCTTTATTGCTTTCATGGCTAGCTAAACCTCTCCTCTTGGGAGTGGGTGAAAACATGAGAGAAGGAAGAATTGATGGCAAGCATTGTTTATGTGATTAATGAACATGATCAATATTGGACTTACAATGGATGACCGCCCACAGTTTGTATGTCATTCCAAGGGGAACTATATACATGTTCGTTAGCCATATCCATTGTGACACCATTATGTTCATGTATTTTTTTGTTTACATTGTATGTTGCATGAGCACTATTTTCTTGGATATGTTAGCCGTATATGAACCGTGCCGCATATCTTATAGACCTAGGCCGTATGCATGCTTTGCCCTAATATGCTAGTCATTGATCTGCCCTAATTCTCATGGTGGAACCCATTCCCAAGTGACTTTCTTGCTTTTAATTCATCCATTCCCTTAGCGGTTGCCCTAGTTTCTATTTTTAATTTGTTATCTTCAGTAATTTAGTTGCTTCTATATTTGCTAGTTTCCATAATTGATAGTTTTCATATATAGGTTGTTTCCATATTTGGTAAGTTGTACACTTCGCATTAATTAAAAGTGAAAATTTATTCAAGGTTGACCTCCTCGTGTTTGACCCGTAGCTACGATTGACCTGTACGCTTGCTGTATTATTTTAAACTCAAACAATCTGTTCCACTTTGCTCCGGAACACCTGAAAGGGGAAGTCAGTAAGACGAAGAAATTTGAGAAGGGACTCAAACCAGAAATCGGGTTTGTCTTGTCAATTATGGATATTTGGGATTACGCTCAAATGGTCGACAAGGCGAAGACTATGGAAGACAAATTGAGAGAGAAGGAGAAAGAGAAAGCTACAACGTTGCCCAAATTAGGCAAGAGGCCAAGCAACTACCAGAACTTCGGTTGGCCAATCCGACTCCGTATCATAGGCCAGAATCCTTTTCGCCCCACTTATAACCGGCCTACCCAACCAGCTGCGAGTCAAGCGACAACAGCAGCTTCCCCAGCCCGACCCGCCACGAGCCAAGTGAGCCAAGCCTTATCACCGGCCGTGCTGTCCAACAGATGTTACGTGTGCAACAAAGCATGACATATGACCAGAGAATGCATGCACCGCGGATACAACACTTACTCACCAAACCAGTCCCACGCTTGACATTTTCATCCACGGGACAATCGAACTCGAGGAAAGGTATTCGCGTTGACTAATGAAGAAGCGGAGGCGAACCCCGATGTAATGACAGGTAAGTCCACTGAACACTACTAAATTGTAGAAAATACCCTGGTATATGCAAGAGATTTAAAATCTATACGAACCTTAGGTACCCTAATTGTCTCATCCGTCCCTGCACAAGTACTATTCGACTCGGGCGCATCCCACTCTTTTGTTTGCACCACCTTTGCAAGTAGGATGACTGTATAACCAAGAGACATCGACCACGACAGTAATCAGTACACCGACTGGTAGTGGCATGAGCCTGAAGAAAGTCTACGACCCTTGTCCGATAGAGATTTGTGGGAAGAACCTGGCCGCATGCCTGATAAAGTTTGATATGAAAGATTTTGACGTGATTCTAGGCATGGATTGGCTATCCGCCTATAGAGCGAATGTCATGTGTGTGGAGAAGAAGATCACATTCAAGATAAATGATGGCTCGATTTTCACCTACCAAAGTGAACCGATGAGGAAGACCAAGAGAATAACCTTATCCGCTCTCCAGGCGCGGAAGTTGCTGGATGACGGGTGTCAAGGCTATTTGGCCATGGTAAAGATAAAGCCTTTGGAGGAGCTTGACATCGTTAGAGAGTTTCCCGACGTCTTTCAAGAAGATTTGACCCAGCTACCGCTTGATCACGAGAAGAAATTCACGATTGATCTGATTCCTGATGCAGCACCGTACCGAATGGCACCTATTAAGTTGAAAGAACTACAGGTCCAACTACAAGACTTGATTAAGAAGGGATTCATACGACCTAGCATGTCTGCCTGGGGAGCACCTGTGCTATTCGTAAAGAAGAAGGATGGTAGCATGCGTTTGTGCATCGACTATCGAGAACTGAATAAACTGACGATCAAGAATCGATACCCGTTGCCGCGCATCGATGACCTATTTGATCAACTACAGGGAGCAAGAGTTTTCTCTAAGATTGATCTGAGGTCCGGATACCACCAACTGAAGATCAAGAGCGGTGATATCCACAAGACGGCGTTTAGAACTTGGTATGGACATTATGAGTTTCTGGTACTATTGTTCGAGTTAACCAACGCCCTGGTAGCATTCATGAACATGATGACTAGAGTATTCCATGATGTGTTGGACAAGTTCGTCATCGTATTTATGGATGACATTCTGGTGTACTCCAAGAGTGAAGAGGAGCATGCTCGACACCTTACCTTTGTGTTGCAGCGATTGTGAGAGCATCAACTATATGCCAAGTTCAGCAACTGTAAATTTTGGCTTCACCAAATTGGATTCCTGGGGCACATCGGCATCAAAGACGGATCAAGGTAGACCCAGATAAGGTAAAGGCTGTTCTCGAGTGGGAGACTCCAAAAAATGTTACTGAGATCCGAAGGTTCTTGGGTTTAGCCGGATACTACCGCTGATTTATTAAGAACTTCTTGCGCATCTCGGCGCCCATGACAAAGCTGACAAAGAAAGGTGCAAAGTTAGAATGGAACGATGCTTGTGAGAAAAGCTTCCAAGAATTAAGGAACCGATTGGTAATGGCGCCAGTTTTGACCATTCTAGATGGCACCGGAGGAATGGTGGTAGACACCGACGTATCCCGAACAGGATTGGGTGGCGTATTAATGCAGAGAGGTAAAGTGGTCACCTATGCCTCAAGGCAACTGAAGGAACACGAAAAAAACTACCCCACTCATGACCTACAGTTGGCTGCTGTTTGCAAGAAATAATAACCGCTTGCGTACAGATCAATCGTAGCTCCGGGACGAACTTAAGGAGATGTACGCCACTCTATCTTACTCACTTTAAAGTAATGCAAAGTGAACCAAATTAATTAAAGGGTGGAATTAAACTATAAACTAATGATAATTAAATTGACGTATCCTAACTCACAAGCATCAAGCGAAATTACGTAACTAACGAATTGGATTGGTATCCTAACACATATCCATCTAACCTATCAATACTAATGCAGATTGGAAGGAATAAATCGCAGCCACACACCACAACCACATAAAAAAGAAGCAAAAGAAAGAGATTAGAGAGGGAGAATGAGACTAAGAGTTTAGAGATGTAAAACCTGAAGGTACTTGAACCGGATTGAAATTGCTTGCTTCTCACACTTGTAATGGCGCTACCAAATCTGAAATTAAAATAAAAGTAAATAATTAAAATATTTAATCTAATGCATGATAATGATAATAATAAATAAAAAAAAATAGCACTCCACAAGCATGGAATAATTGGGGAGGTAGAGAATGAGAATAAAAATAATGGAGAATTAGAATCTTACTAGAATGGAGAGAATAGAGGTGGTGAGAGTGTGATTAAAATAAAAATAATGGAGGAATTAGAAGGTTAAGAAGAAGAAGAAGAACTAAAAATAAAATTAAGAGATTAAGAAGAAGAAGAAGAAGAAACTACAAATAAAATTAAGAACTAATACTCCCCTCTACTAAAGTTGAAAGTGCAAGAATTAATTAGGCCTTGCATGAGTGTAGTTGAAGAAGCTTGAACACTTGAATAATCCTTGCATGTGTCACACCCCAAACCACCTCCTGGGAGGATTAGGTAGGTGACCCAAATTGCGTAACGGTAATCTGCCAAATCCCACGGATCTAGAAGCAGTTATTACATTCACGGTTCCACATTCATCACATTACTACATGCAAGATCAAAGTGCTGCAGATAACTACAATTATAATAAAAGAGAAAGCGTAGCAATACGGGAATGATAGGGATATATACATATATATATATATATATATATATATATATTGTGTTCTGAAGCATTCCCACCCAGATACAACCCACAAAGAAAAACTAAGCTGACAAAAGCTAAAAGAAAGAAAGATATACATACATTTATGTACAGGGTTAGATAACTCAACCCCAAAAAGAAAAGGAAGAAAACTTCAACAGAACCACAAACAGAACGGGGATAAACTCCTAACAAAGACAAAAAGGAGTCCCCAAGACAAAAAGCATCAGGTGCACTCTTCAATGGTCTTCATCAATGACCACCGAGAATGCACGCATCATCAACATGACCTCCGTCGGGGTCCACACCAATATCATTATAACAACCAGGGCTCTCCTCGTAATGAGCCTCCATACCACAGCGGCATCGATCTACAAAATCATCTAAGGAAAACATATACAACAGAGTGTGAGCCCCACTAAGCTCGTGAGCAAAATATATCATCATGCATGCACATACAACCACATTCCACATGATCCTACATGATATGCAAGTCCAGATTATTATTAGCCACCTAGCAATACAACTAAGTCAGGTCAGTGCTACTACAATCCCCAATACATGTATCCCTAGTGCGGGCTTGGTTACCCCTTCTCGCAATACACCCATTGAGTTGTCGGAGAGGACCAGTCAGCTCCCGCATTCATTCACCAAGGTCAACCCGACTAGCCCTCAGTGATGACCCTGTAGGGTAATCGATCACAATTCTCATTTCCTTTCTTTTCTGGCTTATAGCCTGACATATAGTTCATATTCACCATTCCGGTGTAAACACAATTCTTTTCTTTTCTCATAAACACATATGGTCACCCTCATAGGCATCCAACACCTTAACCCCTGTTGGCAAGGGTACGTAGCATGGGTGATGAAACTCTAACCCCATGTCTATATGGCATCGTATGAGTCGGGTGGTGTCAACCGCATCCCATTCTACGAGCTACCGTAGGCCTCATTTCCAAGCCGATTACGACACTTAGTCTAACATTCACAATCATCAGATAATATTCACAGTGTTGATCAACAGACAATCATTACACAGTAACTTAAATAATTGAACATAATTGAATAACACAGCATTTAAGGTTTAAGAATTTATTTGCCGGCATACAGTTACACATGCATATTTGATAATACTTCACTCACCTGGGTCTGGTTTTAGGAACTCGATTGCAAATTCAGTTCCAACAATAGTCTGATTGTAAACCTCGAGCGCGGGATCAAATCTTAGATGTAAATCAGAAAGTGTCATGTTAAGTTTCCAATCTGTCTCTGGTAGTCCTAGGGTTAACCTAAGCTTACTGGGTTGACCCGGTGTTCAGTTGGTTCTCACTTGGAACTCTCTAGGCCTTGCATTGGGCCTTAGGCCTATGTCCCGGTGCATCATCCAGAGATGGTGGTCTAGGGGTAAAATGGTCATTCTCAGTAATTGTACCTGATCCTAGGTCATAATAGGCTTACTGTGCTGCCCTTAGCTTGACAGTGCTGCAGAACCAAGCATAGGCAGGGTTTCCATTACCTGCGGAGCCCACTTGGGTTCCCAAGCCATACCTTCATAAGGACAGATGTGGGGAGGGGCATTTAGGTCATTTCCCACTTTCCCATATAGTACCATGGCCATTGGGTGCGGTTCCCTAAGCCAGATCAGCAATTCTGCCAACTTCCATTCACTGGGCGATGTCTCTGGGTATTGGGTGCATCGCCCAGTGCATCGCCCAGAGTCTTCAAATTGATAATGGGCTGAGATCCCAAGGTTGCAGCTCATGGGCAGTGATCAAATCATCACCCCATGCATGTTAGGGCATAAGGTGACCCTTAGGGTGATCCTCAATACTGTCCACATGGATTTTCCACTGGGCCCACCACTTGGCTACATAAGGCTGCCCAGATAGCCTAGTGAATAGTATCATAGGGTTTTCTTCAGGCATGAATCTCAATTTTAGTCACATGCAAGGCTGTAAATAGATGTAACATGGTGATTCAAGGCTGCAATTACCTAGGGCTAGGTCCCATGCAGCCAGGGCTTGCATCCAGGGTTCCAAACAGCCAAACAACTGAGCATCTAGCAGTGCAGCTGTGCATAGCCAGATTTCGGCTTCAAGATTAGCATATCAGACCTATGAAATTTAATAATAATCTCAGATCTCCCATGCTCTATGCTTGCATGGCAGATCTGGAGCAGTTCTAGGTAGTTCCTAGCTATTCTGGGCTGCCAGAGAGCAGAGAAATCAACAAATAGCAGAGATCTTAAAGAGGACAGCAGGTGTTTCAAGAGTTTTTATATCTGCACAGGTGTGAGAAGCTCGATCCTATGCTTGGATGCAAGGCTGCCACCCAATCCTTCCTTCTTCTCCTTCTTCCTCTCTTTTTCCACTCTTTTCTTTCTTCTCTTCTCTCCCAGGAAATGAATAGTAGCCAAGGGTTCCAAATGAGCCCAAGGCACTCCTATATATAGCCCAGCCTTGACTAAGGCCTGTTTGGTTAGTTAAGGTCTATTTTCAAAATGCATTCTTTACTACATTCCCAGCCACTCTGGGCTCTCTGGTGGGGTCCACAGTGAACCAAGGGTATGAGGTAGTCTCTCAGACTCCCCTCTATCTATGGAGGGTGCCCATGTCTATTATGGGTGGTCCCCATAATTTAAATCCATTAAAATATGCTGTTTTACTCACTGGGTGATGTCTCTGGACCTTGTCTGAATCGGCCAGTGCCATCGCCCAGAGATTGCAGCATGGCTGAATCTCAGTGAGGCCAGCACAGGGGTTTGACCCTTGGTCAGGGCATTATCCCCACATGCCATTTAGAGGTTTTTACACACCTTTCCAGAGGTGGGTCCCATAGTTATGGAGAGGAGAGAGATTACCTGGAGTCCAGACCATACATCATGCTGTGAGCTGTATAACCACAAGGGTCAGTGATCCACCTACTGACAGGCATGTAGGATGATCCACACAGGGTTTCTTCATCAATCCAAATCACTGGAGTGATACTCCACAGTGTTCTTGGTTGCCTTGTTAGGGGTTCCTGTCCTTCAATCAAAATTCCAGCTAGTCAGGAGCAGGGTTTGACATTTCTTTCCACCTTACAAAAATTTCATCCTCGAAATTTGCTTACCTTGCAATTCGAAGAGGTGAGGGTACTTCTGCTTCATTTCTTCTTCAAGTTCCCATGAAGCTTCTTCCACCGGGTTGTTTCCCCATCGAACCTTTACAAAGGCGACAGTGTGGTTACGGAGGTTATGCTCCTTTCTGTCCAATATCTCTACAGGTTGCTCTTCGTAGGTCATATCCACATCCAACTGTTCAGGTTCAGTTGATAGTACATGTGTCGGGTTGTTAATGTACTTCCTCAGCATTGACACATGGAAAACATTGTGGACGCCTGACAAAGATGGTGGTAGTGCTAGTCGGTATGCTACGGATTCCACTTTGTTGAGTATTTCATAAGGACCAATGAATCTTGGGCTTAATTTGGCTTTCTTGTTAAAACGTAGCAAACCCTTAGTTGGAGATACTCGAAGAAACACTTTTTCTTCGGCTTCAAATTCAATGTCCTTCCTTCAATTATCCGCATAACTTTTCTATCTTGACTGGGCTGTCTTGATCTCCTCTCTTATGACATCCACCTTGTCACATGTCGCTTGTATCATTTTAGGCCCGAGATACTTCCGTTCGCCAACTTCATCCCAATATAACGGAGTTCTACATTTCCGTCCATACAGAGCTTCGAACGGTGCCATGCCTATGGTGGAGGGATAACTATTATTGTAGGCAAATTCCATCAGAGGTATGTGAGCATCCCAACTACTGTTCATTTCCAAAACATAGGCCTGGAGCATATCCTCCAGAGTTTGAATAGTCCTTTCTGATTGTCCATCCGTCTGCGGATGAAAAGCTATACTAAGATTTAGTTGAGATCCCAATGCCTTCTGTAAACTCCTCCAAAACCTTGAGGTAAATCGAGGATCTCTGTCAAACACAATACCGATAGGCACGCCATGTAAGTGGACTATATTTTCTATATATAATTGGGCAAGCTTCTCCATAGAGTAATTTATCTTGATTGGTATGAAGTGAGCTACCTTTGTCAGTCTGTCTACGATCACCCAAATCGCATTCATGCCTTTCCTGGTGTTGGGCAGATTTGTCATAAAATCCATAGTGATTCTTTCCCACTTCCATTTAGGTATAGGTAGTGGCTGCAATAAACCATACGGTTGGCGTCTCTCTGCTTTTATCTGTTGATAGGTGAGGCACTTGGACACGTATATTATTATGGTTTCTTTCATTCCCATCCACCAGTAATACTTCTTGAAATCCTTGTACATCTTTGTACTTCCGGGGTGGATTGTATAGGGTGAGTTGTGCGCCTCCTTAAGGATTCGGTCTTGCACATTATAATCATCCGGCACGCACAATCTGTCTTGAAACTTCAGTGCACCATCATGGGCCAAAGAAAAATCTGGGTCCTTATGGACACCTTATTGTACTTCCCATATGATTTTGACCAGCTCGGGGTCCAATGGTTGCTTCGCAATTATCTCTTCTCGTATTGATGACTATAGATCCATGGCTGCAAATTGCATAGCCATTCCTTCAATCACGAGTTCCAGATCAAGCTTTCGAGCTTCTTCATGCAACTGTTCGCTTACATCCAAGGAAGCGAGAGATGCAGTCTGAGATTTTTTGCTTAACGCATAAGCTACAACGTTGGCCTTACTAGGGTGGTACTGTATTTCATAGTCATAATCTTTTACCAGTTCTAACCACCATCTCTATCTCATGTTCAACTCCTTCTAGGTGAAGAAATACTTCAGAATTTTATGGTCGCTGAAGATTTCACTCTTTTCACCGTATAGGTAATGCCGCCATATCTTCAACATGAAAACTACCGCTGCCAACTCTAAGTCATGAGTGGGGTAGTTCTATTCGTGCTCTTTTAATTGTCTAGAGGCATAGGCGACTACTTTACCTTTCTGCATTAGGACGCCACCCAATCCTGTTTTGGGTGTATACCCCCATTCCTCTGGTGCCATCCGGAATGGTCAAGACTGGAGCTGTCACCAATCGGTTTCTCAATTCCAGAAAGCTCTTCTCACACGCTTCATTCCATTCAAATTTGGCTCCCTTCTTTGTAAGTTTTATCATAGGTGCCAAAATCCGCGAGAAATTTTTAATAAACCGTTGATAGTAACCGGCCAAACCTAAGAAACTTTGAATCTCAGTGGCACTCTTCAGAGTCTCCCACTCAAGAATTTCTTTCACTTTTCCTAGATCCACTTTAATGCCATCTTCAGTAACAATGTGTCCCAGGAATCCAATTTGGTGAAGCCAAAATTCACACTTACTGAACTTGGCAAAAAGTTGGTGGTCCCGCAACCACTGCAACACGAAAGTAAGGTGTCGAGCGTGCTCTTCCTCATTCTTGGAGTACACCAAGATGTCGTCAATAAATACAATGAAAAATTTATCCAACACGTCATGGAATACTCTATTCATCATGTCCATGAATGCTATCGGGGTGTTGGTTAATCCGAACGACAAGACCAAGAATTCGTAATGTCCGTATCGAGTTTGGAACGCTATTTTGTGAATATCACCATTCTTTATCTTCAATTGATGGTATCCCAACCTAAGGTCAATTTTGGAGAAAACTCTTGCTCCTTGTAACTGATCAAATAGGTCATCGATGTGCGGGAACGGATATCGATTCTTGATAGTCAGCTTATTCAACTCGCGATAGTCGATACACAGCCACATACTACCATTCTTCTTCTTAACGAATAGCATGGGTGCTCCCCAGGGCGATATGCTGGGTCGTATAAATCCCTTCTTCAGTAGGTCTTGAAGTTGGACCTGCAACTCCTTCAGTTCGATTGGTGCCATCCGATATGATGCCTTGGATACCGGTGCTGCACCAAAAATCAGATCAATCGCGAACTCTATATCGCGGTCAGGCAGTAGTTGCGTCAGATCTTCTGGAAAAACATCAGGAAATTCTTTGATGACCTCAAGTTCCTCCAAGGGTTTTATCTTTGCCTCCGTGTCTATCACAGTGGCCAAAAAGCCTTGGCATCCTTTGTCTAACAATCTTCGCGCCTAGAGGGCTGATAGGGTTATCTTCCTGGGTTTCCTTCTTGGTTCACTTTGATAAGTGAGGATTGACCCATCATTCATCTTAAATACAATCTTCTTCTCCACACACAAGATGTTTGCACCATAGGCAGATAACCAATCCATGCCTAGTATCACGTCAAAATCCTTTATATCCATCTTTATCAACCGTGCGGTCAGACTCTTCCCATAAATCTCAATCTGGCAGGGGTCGTATACGTCTTTCAAACTCACGACACTGCCCGTCGGTGTGCTGACTACTAGTTCATGCTCGATGTCTCCCGGTTGATCTTTCAACCTACTCGCAAAAGTGGTAGAGACAAAAGAGTAGGTTGCACTCGAGTCGAATAATACTCGTACAGGTATGGTCGAGACATTCAGGGTACCTAGGGTTTATAGGTAGTTTAGGTTATATAAGGTAAACCAATTATTCCCTATAACTTAGTAGTGTTCAGCTGACTTACCTGTCAATACATCGGGGTTCGCCTCAGCTTCTTCATTCGTCATCGCAAACACCTTTCCTCACGTCCAATTGTCCTGTGGCTGAAAAGGTCTAGCATTGGGCTGATTCGGCGAGTTGTTACTATACCCACGCGATCTGCAATCTCTAGCCATGTGCCCTTCCTTATTGCACACATAGCACTTATAAGGTGGAACAGCAGGTGTTGAGGCTTGGTTCACTTGACTTGTTGCTGGTCAGGCTGGCAAAGCTACTGTTGTCGCTTGACTCATAGCCGGTTGAGCAGGTCGATTGAATGTGGGGCGGAAAGGGTTCTGACCCACGTTTGGCCTATGAAACGGAGTCGAGATGGAATTTGAATTGGTTCCGCGGTAAGCTTTATTTGGCCAGGCATAGGTCTGGAAATTGTTTGGCCTCTTGCCTATAGATGACATCACAGCTTTCTCTTTCTCTTTCTCTTTAAATCTATCTTCCATGGTCTTCGCCTAGTCAACCATCTGAGCATAATCCCAGATGTCCATGATTGATAATACTGATCCGATCTCAGTCTTGAGTCCTTTCTCGAATTTCTTTGCCTTACTAACTTCCCCTTTTAGGTGCTCTGGAGCAAAATGAAACAAGTCTTCAAATCACTGTTGGTAATCCAGTACTGACTTGGTTCCTTGCACCAGTGTGATGAATTCAGCTTATTTCCTATCCCTGAAACTCTCTGGGAAGCATGGGGTTCGGGTGAGTAGCTTCCAAGTTAGGCTTAGTAACTTTCCACCAAGCTTCGGCTTCATTTTGCAACTGATAACCCGCACATATCAGCTTCTGTGTGTCTGTGCACTCAAGTACTTCAAATGCCTTCTCTAGAGCACTGATCCACCGTTCCAACTGCATTGCCTCATAAGTTATTTTGGAAAACACAAGCGGTTGGAGTTTCTTGAATCTCTCCATAACCTTGGCGATAGAGTTCTCCGCTAAGTGTTGAGGCACAGGTGGTGGAAATAGTACGGGCCGATTGGGTGGTGGTGGTGGTATTGCGCGTTCATGCATCATGATTGCAAATTGTGTAGACATCTGACCAAGTAATTCTTGTTGTTGTTGCATGGTCCGCATCATAGTGGTCATGAATGCAGTTACCTCGCCAGCTGCCATATTTGGCTGAGGTGTTGCAATAGTGGCTCGTGCAGCCGCTGGTGCCTCTGACGAAGCAGTCGATGGCTCAGAATTTTGAGCCTTAGTCCCATTTGGCAGTGCAACCTCCGGTATAACATGAGGTTGTTTCCCTTTGCGACCACCATGAGAACTTTTTCTGCTGTTGACCATTGTGGCTTCTCTGAAAAGGGGAGCATGTTTAATATTCCAATATTGCTCAACAGGGTCAACAATTATTGCCTAGCTAGTACAGGTACAAACCTAGTCCGTAGTTCCAGTGAACTTTATAAGTCGCACCAGTAAGGTGGATTGTTAGATATGTCATCTTTGTTCATTATGAGGTGTTTTCTTTCATTTTATCTTTGGTTTCTCTTCTTAAATATTTTATGTAATGGTATCCTATGCATGACACTATATGAGAGGTTTCAAATTTTTAAATAGAAGACTTTTAATTATTTACCTAGTCTAACAGGCAAGCAATTCCAGCTTCTTCCCGATTACAAACTCCATCGCAAGTAGGTACTCTATATCAGCTCTTACTTCTTCAGCTAAGGATATAAAATAGTCTAGCTCTCTCGGTCCACTAATGGCAGCAAGGGCTAAATAAAAGTCCAACCGGTTCTCGGCTTGGGGTAGCACTAGTCGTATTCATCTCAGTCTCTCTCATGGCTGTCTAATATAGATCATGGTGTTGGGGTCTCCAGCCTTGGCTGAGGTAATGGGTCCTGTTATAGAAAATGGTTCTAAGCATCAAGTTATACTTAATTAAAATAATTAAGTACATGTCTACTGGAACTTAAATGACTAAAAAAAAAAATCAATAAAATATACTTGGGTTGGCTCGAGGTACCTTAGCGTCTAAGTGTTTTGATTGACTAGACAGCCTATAAGTTCCTATTCTTGGCTGACTTAGATTTTGGATGGGATAATATCTACGCTCCCTACACGTAGTAAATACATATTACAGCATGCCTACATGTCTATGTCCGGTTTTGCATAGCAACACTCCACCCAGTTCGTACATTACAATATCAAGCACATAA
This sequence comes from Telopea speciosissima, assembly GCF_018873765.1. Lineage (NCBI taxonomy): Eukaryota > Viridiplantae > Streptophyta > Magnoliopsida > Proteales > Proteaceae > Telopea > Telopea speciosissima. The sequence continues at coordinate 14,520 of NW_025317413.1, forward strand.
TAATTAAATGTTACACTCACCAGTTCTCATAAATATATACATATATATATATATATATATATATATATATATATATATATATATATATATATATATGTATATATTTTAGGTACTTGTATTAAACATATAAACAAGGAGTTTCAATTTCCTATGTGTTCTTACTAAAGTTCCCCATGTAGAAGTTGTATTCCTTTGATTTCATGAAAAGTGTGTTTGTTTAATTAACTATTTATTTCTATTGTTTTTATAAAGCATTAGTAAAAATCTCTATTTTTATGTTCAAAGCTGTTATAGGTGAAGCCCAAGTTCCCATGTGTCAAAAGATCAAAATCAGCAAAATTGCATTCATTGGGCGATGTCTCTGGGCATTGCCTGCATCGCCCAGAGAATCGGGGCATAGGTATATGAGTCCGAGAGGGGCCCATATCAGTCCTAACTTCTTCTAAACTCCTCTAAACACTTGGAGAGAGTCCTTGGAGGGTAGTGTGACTATTCCCACACCAAATCCTCACACTTTTTCGAGTTCTTCGCGAATCCATGTGCGCCTAGGTAAGATTTCTTGATTACATCCTCCTATTAGGTTTTCTTTTGTTCCATCTTGTTTTGGCTAGGGTTTTGCTAAAATTTTCTTGCTCTAACTACCTCTTTTCTTCTCTTCTTGTAGCAAGATGTCCAACCGTACGGCTAGGAAATCGGTAGCTCAAAAGAGACTACGAGTTGAGAGTGATCATTCCTCATCATCATCTTCTACGATGCCTCCCTCTTCACCTAGGGACAATTCTTCTTCGGAGGAGCCCGTGTTTGACTAGTTCCTCTTCTCTAGGTACGAGCATTTTAAGGAGTGGAACAACTTTAAATCCCTAAAAATTGTAAATGGTCGGGTTGTGCGGGTGGATGACTTTCACCAATATAGTCTCTTTGCTAGGTTCAATGCCCTAGGTTGGCTTCTATGTTGACACCTACCGAGCCTTGTTATTCCAACTTGGTTCAGTACTTTTACTGCAACTTGGTGCCATCTAGGGCACAAGAGTCTGGTCTGTTGAGTAGAGTGAAGGGAGTGGATATTAGGTTGACCACTACCTCACTAGCAGGGATATTGGGGCTGCCTGATACTGAAGAGAGGTGTTACTACAAGCCTCGAGTTGACATCTCTGAGATGTTTTCTTTGGAGACCAGGAGGTTGGTTTTCAAAGCACTGATAGGGTCACAGAACACACCTAAGTCTGAGGCTTCCTATAAGCCTAGTGCTAGAGTGAACAGTAGGTGTGTTACCTATAACATCTATCCCAAGGGTGGGAACAGAGGTAGCATATCTATGATGAGAGCCTACATCACCTATTATCTTCTTGGAGTGGGCAGAGGAGGTCTGGTCATAAACCTCCCGTACCTATTACTCCAGGTTATGTTGTATCATGAACAAAACCCATCTGATGGGAACCTTCCATATGGGAAGTTTCTTACCTTAGTCTTCTAGCATTTTGAGGTTCCTTTGACGGGAGAGTACATGGAGAAGGACAGATCCAGGCCTACTGATAAGACCTTGATACTGAAGATGAAAGTGCCTGGGGAGGATCCACCAGAGGATGAGGAGCAGATAGAGATGCAGCAGAGGGATGAGGAGCTGGAGGAAGTGCAAGGTGGTGATGATCATGATGAGGAGCTGAGAGATGTTGAGAGAGACATCCAGGGCGAGCTTGGAGACAGACAGGGTATTGATGAGCAGGGTGTGGGTCAGGGCGACTTTGAGGGAGTTGGCACATAGTTCACAGACTTACCTGCCTATGAGGCGATGGGTGCCACCAGTTCTCAGGTTCCAGGGCCTTCCGAGTGGGCGCAGATGATGTCACATTTCCAAGGCCTTAGTACCCAGCTTTCTGACATGGCGTGTAGGATGGATCGAGGCTTCACATCACTAGAGAGCAGGGTAGGATCTGTCGAGCAACGCTTAGACTTTTGGGATAGATTCTATCACATAGATTCATGCTAGACACAGCCTCCTTCGAGCGACTTGCCACCACCGGAGTAGTTCTTCTGACCAGCTCTGGTGTCCATGCTAGGTGGTTCCAGCTTATCTTTTTTTATGCCTATGTACTTTTTTTTTCTTTTTCTTTTGTGTTGGGTTTATATGTAGTTTTTTTTTTTTTTAGCTTATGTAATTATCTAAGAGTAGTACCTGTCAATCAAAACTTATGTAGACGCTCAGCCACAGTTGTCTTTTATTTAATGGAAATTATGCATCTTTTATTTATTTGCATCTACCTCCCCTGTGGTTTTTAATTATTACTTGTTTTAGTGTTAGTAGCTTATTAACCCTAATCTGCACCCCATGAATGTAAGAAGAGCCTCACGCTCTGATACCAAGCTCTGTCACACCCCATACCACCCCTGGGAGGATTAGGTAGGTGACCCGAATTACGTAACAGCAATCCGCCAAATCCCATGGATCTAGAAGCAGTTATTACATTCACGGTTCCACATTCATCACATTACTATAGGTAAGATCAGAGTGTTGCAGATAACTACAATTATAATAAAAGAGGAAGCATAGCAATACGAGAATGATAGTGATATATATATATATATATATATTGTGTTCTGAAACATTCCCACCCAGATACAACCCACAAAGAAAAACTAAGCTGAAAAAAGCTAAAAGAAAGAAAGATATACATACATATATGTATAGGGTGAGATAACTCAACCCCAAAATGAAAAGGAAGAAAACTACAGCAGAACCACAAACAGAATGGGGATAAACTCCTAACAAAGACAAAAAAGAGTCCCCAAGACAAAAAGCATCAGGTGCACTCTTCAACGGTCTTCATCAATGATCACCGAGAATGCACGCATCTTCGGCAAGACCTTCATCGGGGTCCACACCAATATCATCATAACAACCAGGGCCCTCCTCCTCGTAATGAGCCTCCATGCCACAGCGGCATCGATCTGCAAAATCATCTAAGAAAAACATATACAATAGAGTGTGAGCCCCAATGAACTCGTGAGCAAAACATATCATCATGCATGCACATGCAACCAAATTCCACATGATCCTACATGATATGCAAGTGTAGATTATTATTAGCCACCTAGCAATACAACGAAGTCAGGTCTGTGCTACTACAATCCCCAATACATGTATCCCTGGTGCGGGCTTGGTTACCCCTTCCCGTGATACACCCATTGAGTTGTCGGAGAGGACCAATTAGCTCCCGCATTCGTTCACCAAGGTCAGCCCGACCAGCCCTCTATGATTAACCTATAGGGTAATCCATCACAATTCTCATTTCCTTTCTTTTCTGGCTTATAGCCCAGCATATAGCTCATATTCACCATTCTGGTGCAAACACATTTCTTTTCTTTTCTCATAAACACATATGGTCACCCTCACAGGCATCTAACACCTTAACTCTTATTGGCAAGGGTGCGTAGCATGGGTGATGAAACTCTAACCCCATGTCTATATGGCATTGTATGAGTCGGGTGGTGTCAACCGCATCCCATTCTACGGGCTACCATAGGCCTCATTTCCAAGCCGACTACGGCATCTAGTCTAACATTCACAATCATCAGATAATATTCATAGTGTTGATCAACAAACAATCATTGTACAGTAACTTGAATAATTGAACATAATTGAATAACACAGCATTTAAGATTTAAGAATTTATTTGTCGGCATACAGTTACACATGCATATATGATAATACTTCACTCACCTGGGTCTGGTTCTAGGAACTCGGTTGCAAATTCAGTTCCAACAACAGTCAGATTGTAGACCTCGAGCGCGGGATCAAATCTTAGATGTAAATAAGAAAGTGTCATGTTGAGTTTCCAATTTGTCTCTGGTAGTCCTAGGGTTAACATAAGCTTACTGGGTTGACCCTGTGTTCAGTTGGTTCTCACTTGGAACTCTCTGGGCCATGTACTGGGCCTTAGGCCTAGTCCCGGTGCATCATCCAGAGATGGTGGTCTAGGGGCAAAATGGTCATTCTCAGTAATTGTACCTGACCCTAGGTCATAATAGGCTTACTGTGCTGCCCTTAGCTTGACAGTGCTGCAGAACCAAGCATAGGTAGGGTTTCCATCACCTACGAGGCCCACGTGGGATCCCAAGCCATACCTTTATAAGGACAGATGTGGGGAGGGGCATTTAGGTCCTTTCCCACCTTCCCACATAGTACCATGGCCATTGGGTGCGGTTCCCTAAGCCAGATTAGCAATTTTACCAACTTCCATTCACTGGGCGATGTCTCTGGGTGTTGGGTGCATTGCCCAGTGCATCGTCCAGAGTCTTCAAATCGACAATGGGCTGAGATCCCAAGGTTGCAGCTCATTGGCAGTGATCAAATCATCACCCCATGCATGTTAGGGCATAAGGTAACCCCTAGGGTGATCCTTAATACTATCCATGTGGATTTTCCACTGGGCCCACCACTTGGCTGCCAGAGGCTGCCCAGACAGCCCAGTGAATAGTGTCACAAGGTTTTCTTCAGGCATGAATCTTAATTTCAGTCACATGCAAGGCTGTAAACAGATGTAACATGATGATTCAAGGCTGCAATTACCTAGGGCTAGGTCCCATGCAGCCAGGGCTTGCATCCAGGGTTCCAAACAGCCAAGCAACTGAGCATTTGGTAGTGCAGCTGTGCACAACCAGATTTTGGCTTCAAGAATAGCATATCAGACCTGTGAAATTTAATAATAATCTCAGATCTCCCATGCTCTATGCTTGCATGGCAGATCTGGAGTAGTTCTAGGCAGTTCCCAGCTATTCTAGGCTGCTAGAGAGCAGAGAAATCAACAAACAACAGAGATCTTAAAGAGGACAGCAGGTGTTTCATGAGTTTTTATACCTGCACAGGTGTGAGAAGCTCGATCCCAAGCTTGGATGCTAGGCTGCCACCCAATCCTTCCTTCTTCTCCTTCTTCCTCTCTTTTTCCTCGCTTTTCTTTCTTCTCTTCTCTCCCACGAAATGAATAGTAGCCAAGGGTTCCAAATGAGCCCACGACACTCCTATATATAGCCCAGCCTTGACTAAGGCCTATTTGGTTTGTTAAGGTCTATTTTCAAAATGCATTCTTCACTGTATTCACAGCCACTCTGGGCTCTCTGGAGGGGTCCACAGTGAACCAAGGGTATGAGGTGGTCCCTCAGACTCACTTCTATCTATGGAGGGTGCCCATGTCCATTATGGGTGGTCCTCATAATTAAAATCCATTAAAATATGCTGTTTTACTCACTAGGCGATGTCTCTGAGCCTTGTCTGCATCTTTCAGAGATTGCAGCAAGGTTGAATCTCAGTGGTGCCTGCACAGGGGTTTTACCCTTGGTTAGGGCATTGTCCCCACATGCCATTTAGAGGTTTTTACACACCTTTCCAGAGGTGGGTCCCACAGTTATGGAGAGGAGAGAGATTACCTGGAGTCCAGGCCATACATCATGCTGTGAGCTATACAGCCGCAAGGGTCAGTGAACCACCTACTAACAGGCATGTAGGATGATCCACACAGGGTTTCTTCATCAATCCAAATCACTGGAGTGATACTCCACAGTGTTCTTGGTTGCTTGGTCAGGGGTTCCTGTCCTTCAATCAAAATTCTAGCTAGTCAGGAGCAGGGTTTGACAACATGGCTTCCTTTTCCAAGTCTCTAATTCTTCTCACAAGGATTAGAAGCCTAGACTTGAAAGCTTTAAAACTAAATTAGAATTAAAGGATTACAACCATATTGAAGACATAAATTGAAATTAAAGCATGAATTAAACCTATTACAACCATGGAATAAAACTCATAAATCAAACTAAGAACTTAGAAAACCAAAAATTAGAAGGAGAAGAAGAGATTTCTATTAACCAATGAACAAGTTACAAGCCTAAACCCATAGGGTATTTATAGGGGAAGGAGGGAGAATGGAGAAGAGGGGGAGGGGCTCCACGTTTTTGGGAGCTCCTCTCCTTCTAAAACCGTGGAGGGGAGAGAGAGAGAGAGAGAGAGGATCCAAAAATAAGAGAAGATTCTCTTCTCCTTCCTCCTTTACATAGCTTGAATCCCAAGAAAAAAGAGAAAAAATAGAAAGAGGGAGAGATAAGAATCTTAGCTACATAAACCTTCTATTTTTCCAAAAGTGGACTTTCTAATTCTATACTTGTGCTTCCTTTTCTTTGTAGGTGTCTTCTCCAAGCAATGAAATCAAGGCATATTTGACTTTTCAACGTTCCATGGATGAGAGAATATTTTTCAAAAGAAATCTATCGATAGTAAAATTCTAAAAGTGCCCTTGGGAAGTTGGAGGAGAGAGAATAAAGGTGATGACTAGGATTCCACTCAACCAATTAATAAAATGCCCAATGTCCTTTAGAAAAATCATGGAGCCTTGTGTGCTCCCTCTAAAAATCGTGGACACCTTGTGGGCCTTCAAAAATTATGGAATCTTGTGGCAGTGTGGGTCCCTCCATGTGGATGGCAGCTCTTCTCTCTCTTCAAGATTGGAAAATTACCAAAACTGTCTTGTACTTGCAGTGGATCTCAACCATTGATTAGAAGTACCTTCTTTGATGCGAAAAATATCCTTGGGAAGTGGCAGAATGGCTATGGGCTTGATTTATAGCTCATTTCTGACCCATTATTCTTTCTTGGCCTGAAAAGAATAATCAACTACAATTGAGGCCTAAACTAATGTGTAACTGAATTTTGTCACCTCCATCTTGCTCAAAATTTTGTCCTCTTTACAGCCATGCAAAAACATTGGGCAGCTTTACGTGTAAATTTGGACATGCAGCTCCCGATAGTCCAGAATAGCAATAAATAGCCAAAAAACTTGAAAAGCACAATAAAGCACCAAGTAACTCTATCCAATGTGGTAAAATGCATGCTTTATGCCCTAAGATTTCACACACAATTGTGCTCATCAGATTCCCCCACACTTGAATGTTACTTGTCCTCAAGTAAACAAAAATAAAAAACTAATCTAGAATGCAGAAATCCTAACTCACTTTCGTAGGAATCACGGTTGCACTTAGCATGTGCAACAAGCCTTTGAACCCCTAGGAGTAGGATAGTGCACACAAGCTCTAAAAATGCTCAACTAAAGATCAAGGAGCCAAAGGTTCCCCCACACTTGAATTTTATCACCCCACATCAATTCAAGTAACAAGCATGCATCAATATTAAGGGATCTCCTCATATTTTCTGAACACTACTCACCTTCAGGTAAACCACTCATAGTATTGATGGAACCAAAGACTTAGGCTTTGAGTATTTTTTACCATACTTTCTTTTCAGGCATTAAGGCAAAAGTTTTTTTTTTCTCAACAACAAACTCCATTTCTACTCCACTACTGTTCTCTGAATGACATGATGGAGCATACACCAGACAAAATACTTGGTAGCTTTGCTTTTTTGCATATATCCATAAAGACTTTGAGACATTGATGCAAGAGTTTTTTTTTGAGTTTCCTTCTAAGGAATTTCGAACAAGTTACCCTGCTTCCTGAGGCAACAGTGCCCTATCTAGTCCCAAGGAATTCCACTTTCCTTTCTTGTTTCATTTTTTTTTTTTCATTCACTTTCACTTTCTTGCCTTGCCTTGTCACAAACAAATTGGTCTCAACTACTAGCCAAAAGATCAAAGGGGCCATAAAACACATAGAGGAATCTAGCCATCAAATGAAATAATGCTCATATTTTCCAATTCAATCCCTCTCACCGGATACATGCCAACTATCATCCTTGAAAAGGGATTTTTTTATTATTTCGCATGCTAGGGCACCTAATTCCCTCTCTCTCTCTCGCTTCGCAATCAAAGAAACATACGCACAAAACCAAACTACCGTCACAATCAAAATTCACAAAATTCACCAATTAAGTCCAACACACCCCCTTATACTTAATTCATACAATGTCCTCAATGCATGCAGAAAAGAAGGAATAAGGACACAGGAGGGGATACATACCAGGAAATCAGTCTTCAAGGTAAAGAAGCTCATGGAGATCCATGACCTCTTCCACACTTGGAGTGGGCATGTCAATGTATGGCTTCAAATATTGGTCATTTACCTTAAAATTAGCACCCGTACTTGGATTGACAATTTCAACAACCCCATGAGGATAAATAGTCTGAACAATATAGGGGCCATCCCATCTAGAGCGCAACTTACCTGGAAAGAGGTGCAAATGAGAATTGTACAACAAAACTTTCTGACCTACCTCAAAAGATTTTCTCAAAATATGCCTATCATGGAAAGCCTTGGTTTTTTCTTTGTAAATCCTGGCATTCTCATATGCCTCATTTCTAAGCTCTTCCAACTAGGATAGTTGGAATTTCCTATGGGCACCTGCGGTGGATAGGTCAAAGTTAAGCTTCTTAATAGCTCATAAGGATTTGTGCTCAAGCTCAACAGGTAAGTGATACGCCTTTATATACACCAGACGGTACAGAGATTGACCCAAATCGGTCTTAAAGGCTGTCCTATGGGCCCACAAAGCATCTACCAATCGATTAGACCAATCCTTGCAGTTCGGGTTGATGGTTTTCTCAAGAATTTGCTTTATCTGCCGATTTGAAACCTCAACCTGGCCACTGGTCTGGGGATGGTAGGGTGTGGCCAACTTATGAATGACACCATATTTTCTCATAAGGGCCTCAAAGGGATGGTTACAAAAGTGCTTGCCCTGATCGCTAATGATAGCACGGGGAGTACCAAAATGGGAAAAAATGTTTTGCTTTAGGAATTTTACAACCACCTTGTGGTCATTGGTCTTACAAACAACTGCCTCAATCCATTTGAACACATAGTCCACAACAAGTAATATGTACAAGTTACCAAAAGAATTAGGGAAAGGCCCCATGAAATCTATACCCCATACATCAAACACCTCAATCACCAGAACTGGGTTGAGGGGCATCATATTCCTCCTGGTGAGATGCCCTAAAGATTGGCATGAAGAACATGCCTTGCTATAAGTAAAATCATCTCTAAAAAGAGTAGGCCAATAAAATCCACACTGTAAAACCTTAGCCGCTGTCGTATTGGGCCCAAAATGGCCTCCACAAGCCTGATCATGGTAAAAAGATAAGACAGATTATTGCTCAGGATCAGGAACACATTTCCAAATTACTTGATCCGGACAAGTCTTAAAAAGATAAGGATCATCCCAAAAGAAATATTTTACTTGTGAAAAGAAACGATTCTTATCTTGGGTGGACCAATGTGCAGGTGTTACACCCGTATCCAGATAATTAACAATGTCAGCAAACTAAGGTTCACTAGACACTGCCATTAGAAACTCATTAGGAAAGTTCTCGTTGATTGGAGAATCAACAGTCAAGGAATTAGGCAGCCGGGATAGATGGTTTGCAACCAAATTTTCATACCCTTTCTTATCCCTAATTTCAAGATCAAATTCCTGCAACAAAAGGACCCACCTAATGAGGTGAGCCTTGGCATCCTTCTTCTGCACAAGATATTTGATAGCTGCATGGTTAGTATAAACAATCACATGTGATCCCATCAAGTAGGGCCTAAACTTCTCTAATGCAAATACAACAGCTAAAAATTCTTTCTCAGTGGTAGTCTAATTAAGCTGTGCATCATCAAGAGTCCTACTTGTATAATAAATCACATAGGGAATTTGTTGATTTTTTGCCCAAGAACAGCCCCTATATCAAAATAAGAGGCATCACACATAAGCTCAAATGGCACTGTCCAATTTGGAGCTTGAATAATGGGGGCTGAGGTCAATGCTCTTTTCAATTGCTCAAAACTCTTATGACACTCAGGGGAGAACTCAAATGAGCAGTCCTTTGCCAAAAGGGAAGTCAGAGGTCTAGCTATCTGGCTAAAGTCCTTGATGAACCTTCTATAAAAACCTGCATGACTTAGAAAAGATCTAATGTCCTTCATACTCTTGGGTGGTGGTAAATTGACAATAAGATCCACCTTAGATCTATCAACCTGAATCCCATCTTTGGACACAATGTGACCAAGAACTATGCCTTGTTTCACCATGAAGTGGCACTTCTCCCAATTCAAGACCAAGTTCTGTTCTTTGCATCTTTTGAGAACCAAGGAAAGGTAATGCAAGCAATTAGAAAATGTAGAGCCGTGAATAGAAAAATCATCCATAAATACCTCTAGGAAGTGCTCTACCACATTAGAATAGATATTCATCATGTACCTTTGGAATGTAGCAGGGGCATTGCAAAGCCCAAAAGGCATACGCCGGTAAGCAAAAGTTCCATAAGGGCATGTGAATGTGGTTTTATGTTGGTCCTCCAAAGTAATAGGGATCTAATTATAGCCTGCATATCCATCAAGAAAACAATAATATTCATGGCCAGCTAGTCTCTCTAACATCTGATTAATGAAAGGCAAGGGGAAGTGGTCCTTCCAAGTTGCTGCATTCAATTTCCTATAGTCAATGCACACTCTCCATCCCGTTTGGATACGGGTTGGAATCAATTTATTATTTACATTCTCAACTACAGTGACTCCTCCTTTCTTAGGCACGACCTGCACATGACTCACCCATTGGCTGTTAGAAATAGGATAAATTATACCATGATCCAAGCACTTTAGGACCTCTTTCTTAATTGCCTCTTTCATGACAGGATTAGTCATCCTTTGGGGTTCCCTAGAAGGTTTGGAACTCTCCATCAGATGAATATGATGTTGAATAATGGAGGGGCTAATACCTTTGAGGTCTAACATGGTCCAACCTATGACTTTCTTATGTTCTTTTAGAAGCTTGATCAACTCTTCTTCCTGAATAGAAGTCAAATCAGAAACAATAATTACAGGGAGAGTGTCATCTTGCCCTAAGAAGGCATACTTGAGGTTGGAGGGCAATGCTTTCAACTCCAATATGGGGGGCTCAATAATAGAAGATTTAGGAATGGAGGTGGATAGGGGTCTAAGGGGTTCCAATGGTGGTTGGATGCCCCAGACCTCAGATAAGGTGGTATCATCAACACCTTTCAATTCCTGCATACATTCTTGAAATCTCGAATTAAAATCAATCTCAAAGAAAGTATCAACATCATCGGGAAATCCCTGAAGCATATGTCCCTCTTCATCAATATCAGGTTGTGTGCCTAACCTAAACACATTAGAGTCCACAAAAGTATTGCCAAAAGAAAAGAATTGGAGGCGCTAAGGTAAAATCTGAATGAAGGATTCTCCGACTTCGACAAAAGATTCTATGAAGAAGTTGAACAAATACAACCCTGCCTAATGGAGGAAGAGTAAGTGGGGATAATCCTAAAAAATCTGCATGGAGTGTATCACGAATATCTTTACCCTCAGTAGCATAAGATACTGGAAGCATTTGCCACACTGAATGGGTCGCTTGATGAAGATGAACCTGACTCCCCAAGATCGTCCATGGAATTTGTGAATACCTTAGCAGAAGGGACAATGGGTTTGGACCCAACCTCACTAATTCGGCCCATAGGGGGTCCCTTGAAGGAGTTAAAGAGAATTTGGAGGGATAAGGTGCGTCTCATGTGGCAGATGGACCTCCCAGCAGAAGCAAGGACCAATATCAGTAATTTCCTAAGAGAAATATACAAAGAAGAGATGATTGAAAGTCAGCCAACACCATTTTATGGCCGAAGCCGATATGCTCGGAAGAGGAGAGCGAAAAGGATGATGGTGTGTGCCTATTGTGCAAGAACCAACAGCAATGGAAAGTTCAAATATGGTGGGCACAGATGCGATTGAGGGAAAGGCCTAATCTCTTACCACTAAATGATGAAACTGGAATATCTAGAGAATGGGCTAGATAGCCTTGGACCTGATGTGCAATTAAAAAAGTTTGGGTTCTATCACACCCCAAACCACCCCTTAGGAGGATTAGGTAGGTGACCCAAAATGCATAACGATAATCTGCCAAATCCCACAGATCTAGAAGCAGTTAATACATTCACAAACACACATCTATAGTATTACCACATGTAAACTCAGAGTGCTACAGAAACTATAATTACATTAAAAGATAAAAGAAGCGTAGTAGTACAGGAAATGATGATATATACATAAATATGTCTGATCATTCCCTCTGTCACACCCACAAGGAGAACAGTAAAAGATACTAAATACATCAGCTAAAATAAAAGAAAAATATATATATACAGGGCGAGATAACTCGAGTCCCAAAAAGAAAGAGAAAGACTAAAAGCAAAAACGGAGATAAACTCTTGACAAAGTAAAAAAGGAGTCCCCAAGACAAAAAGCAGCATTAGCACCACATCAACACCCTTCAGGAGTCAATCCTCAGTAGTCACCGAGAACACTCGAACCATTGGCACAACCCCCGTCGGGGTCCACACCAATATGGTCATAACCACCAAGGCTCTCCTCTGTGTAATGAGCCTCCCCGCCATAGTGACATCCACCTGTATAATCATATAATAGAAAAGCATATATAATAGAGTGTGAGCCCCACTGCGCCCGTGAATGAAACATATCATCATGCATGCATATGCAACCACATTCATATGGATCCTACATGAAAATGCAGTCCAGTTATTTATTAGCCACCTAACATCACAACTAGGGCAGGTTAGTGCTACTACAATCCCCAATACATGTATCCCTGGTGCAGGCTTTTAACCCCTTCCCATGATACACTCATTGAGTTATCGGAGAGGACCAGTTAGCTCCCGCATTCGTTTACCAAGGTCAGCCCGACCAGCCCTCTATGATTAACCTGTGAGGCATCCGTCCCTTTTTCTCTTTTCTTTTCTTTTGTGACTTATAGCCCGACGTGTAGCTCATAATCATATTTCTTTTCTTTTATTTTTCTTTTCTCATATATACGGTCACTCCCACAGGCATTCAACACCTTAACCCCTATTGGCAAGGGTGCATAGCACGGGTGATGAAACTCTAACCCCATGTCTATATGGAATCATATGAGTCGGGTGGTGTCAACTGCATCCCATTCTACGGGCTACCACAGGCCTCATTTCTAAGCTGGCTACAGCATCTAGTCTAGCATTCACAATCAGCATAGAATATTCAAGCAGAGTTGTCCAACAGTCAACACAGTGTTGTAATGAATTTTATAAGATTTGAATTAAACATGTATCATAATATTAATATTATAAAAGTTTAATATCAGCATATTATTCATGTTACACATACATACACGATGACATTCCACTCACCTTGGCCTGGTTCTATAAGATCAATTGCTGTTTCAGATCCGGCTACAGTCTGACAGTGCACCTCGAGTGCGGGATCAAATCCTAAAGTATTAAATCAGACATGTGTTATTTAATGTTCAAACTATTTTTGGGTGTTTTAGTGTTGGTCTGGACTCACTGGTTTGACTCGGTGCTTAGTCTGATACACTTAGAATTCTCTGGGCCTTGCACTAGGACTTAGGTCCATGTCCTAGTGTATCATCTAGAGAATGTGGTTTAGGGTCAGTATGGTATTTTACCACTATAGTACATGGTTTATGGTCCCAATAGTCTTATAATACAGTCCCCAAGTCAGTAGTGCTGCACGACCAACATAAACAGGGTTTCCAAGCCCTGCGGAGCCCACTTGGGTACCCAAGGTACAAATAAATGTGGACAGATGTGAGGAGGGGTATTTTAGTCATTTACCACCTCCTTACACTGTTCATAGTCCATGGGTGGAAGCCCCCAAAGTCAGATCTGCAGAATAGCCATTTTTAATTCTCAGGGCGATTCATTGGGTGATGTGTGCATCGCCTAGAGCCTGTTTAGAACGTGAACATGCTCTATTTCTTGGGTTTTGCACCACAGGCAGTGCCATGGTCGATCCCTTATGCATGTTAGGTAATTATGGACCCCATGTGGAGTAGTTTCCAGTGGTCCACATGGATCATGACCTGGGCCCACCATTTGGCAGCCAGGAGCTACCCAGACAGCCTACGGAATAGTAACCCAGCTGTGTTCCAGCATGTGGCCTTGGATTGGGCTGCATGCAAGGTTGATCCCAAGTAAAATAGGGTGGTCTGAGGCTGCTGCAACATAGGGTTAGGCTGAGAGCAGCCTATGTGCACATGTCAAACCCTGCTCCTGACTGGCTGGGATTTTGATTGAAGGACACGAACCCCTGACCAGGCAACCAAGAACATTGTGGAGTATCACTCTAGTGATTTGGATTGATGAAGAAACCCTATGTGGATCATCCTATGTACCTATTAGTAGATGGATCACTGACCCTTGCAACTCCATAGCTCACAGCATTATGTATGGCTTGGATTCTAGGTAATCTCTCTCCTCTCCATAACTGTGGGATCCACCCGTGGAAAAGTGTGTAAAAACTCCAATTGGCATGTGGGGACAATGCCCTAACCATGGGTCAAAACCCTGTGCAAGCCCCACTGAGATTCATCCTTGTTGAAATCTCTGGACGATGCACTGGGCGATGCAGACAAGGCCCAGAGACATCGCCCAGAGACATCGCCCAGAGTGCAAAATAGCATATTAAATTGATTTTAAATTATGGGGACCACTCATATTGGACATGGGCACCCTCCATAGATAGAGGGGAGTCTGAGGGACCACCTCATACCCTTGGTTCACTGTGGACCCCACCAGTGTGCCTAGAGTAGCTGGGAATGTAGTCAAGAATGCATTCTGCGAATGGACCTTAACCAGCCAAACAGGCCTTAGTCAGGCTGGGCCTATAAATAGGTGAGCCTTGGGCTCATTTAGAGCCTTTGGTATTGTTCATTTCGTGGGAGAGAAAAGAAGAGGGAGAAGAAAGAAAAGAGAGGAAAAGAGAGGAAGAAGGAGAAGAAGGAAGAGAAGAAGGAAGGATTGGGAGGTAGCCCCTCATCCAAGGCTTGGATTCGAGTAACTCCACACCTGTGTAGGTATATAATCACTATCCCTGCCTGCCGCACCCTTTTATGCTTGTATTTTGATGATTTTTCTGCTCTCTAGGAACCCAGAACAGCTGGGAACTGCATAGAACTGCTCCAGATCTACCATGCAAGTATGAAGCATGGAAGATCTGGGAATTTTAAGTAATTTTACAGATCTGTTCTATTGGTCTTGGAGCCAAAATCTGGTTGTGCATAGCTGCACTGCCCAGTTTTACTGTTTTTGATTGTTTGGAGCCCTGGATGCAAACCCTGGTTGCATAGAACCTAGCCCTAAGTGGTAGCAACCTTGAATCATCATTTTACACCTATTTCCAGCCTTGCATGTGGCCAAAATCCAGATCTGCTACTAAAGAAAACCCTGTGACACTATTTACTGGGCTATCTGGGCAGCCTCTGGCAGCCAAGTGGTGGACCTGGTGGAGAATCCACATGGACCAAAATGAAGATCACCCCTTGGGGTACCTAATACCCTAACATGCATAGGGAGATGTTTTGGTCACTGTCCATAACCAGTAGCCTTGGAAACTCAGCCAAATGTCGATTTGAAATCTCTGGGCGATGCACCCAACGCCTAGAGACATCGCCCAGTGAATGATTTGCTGCTATTTTGATGCTCTGACTTGGGGGACCTCACCCATTGGTCAAGTAACTATATGGGAAAGTGGGAAATGTCCTAAATGCCCCTCCCTACATCCGTCCATATGAGGGAATGCTTGGGAATCCAAGTGGGCCCCGCAGGACTTGGAAACCCTGCCTGTGCTTGGTCCTGCAGCACTATCAAGCTGGGGACAGAACTGTAAGCCTATTATGACCTAGGGTCAGGTACTAATACTATAAATGACCATTTTACCCCTAGGCCACCATCTCTGGATGATGCACCAGGACATAGGCCTAAGGCTTAGTGTAAGGCCCAGAGAATTCCAAGTGAAAACCCACTAAACACCGGGTCAACCCAGTGAGCTTAGGTTAACCCTAGGACCACCAGAGATAGATTGGAATATTAAAATGAAATTTTTTGATTCATATCTAGGATTTGATCCCGCGCTCGAGGCCTACAACAAGATTGCAGTTGGAACTGTATTTGCAACTGAGTTCTTAGAACCAGACCCAGGTGAGTGAAGTATCATCATATATGTATGTGTAACTCTGATACTATGCTGGCAGTTAAGAATCTTAAATTATAAATGCTGTGTTATCTAATTTTGTTCAATTACTCAAATTACTATACATTGATTGTCTGTTGATCAACACTGTGAATTTTATTTGATGATTGTGAATGTAGACTAGATACCGTAGTCGGCTCGAAAATGAGGCCTGTGGTAGCCTATAAAATGGGATGCGGTTGACATCGCCTGACTCATATGATGCCATATAGACATGGGGTTAGAGTTTCCTCACCCGTGCTACGCACCCTTGCCAACAGGGGTTAAGGTATTGGATGCCTGTGAGGGTGACCATATGTGTATATGAGAAAAGAAAAGAAATGAAATGAAAAGAAATGTGTTTGCACCAGAATGGTGATTATGGGCTATAAGCCAGAAATGAAAAGAAGAGAGAAAAGTGATGGATTGCCCTACAGGTTAATCACAGAGGGCTGGTCGGGCTGACCTTGGTGAACGAATGCGGGAGCTCACTGGTCCTCTCCAACAACTCAATGGGTGTATCACGGGAAGGGGTAACCAAGCCCGCACCAGGGATACATATATTGGGGATTGTAGTAGCACTGACCTGACTTAGTTGTATTGCTAGGTAGCTAATAATTAATCTGGACTTGCATATCATGTAGGAACATGTGGACTGTGGTTGCATGTGCATGCATGATGATATGTTTTGCTCACGAGCTCAGTGGGGCTCACACTCTGTTATACGTTGTTTTCTTTAAATGATTTTGCAGATCGATGTCGCTGTGGAATGGAGGCTCATTACGAGGAGGAGAGCCCTGGTTATTATGATGATATTGGTGTGGACCCCGACGGAGGTCATGCCGATGATGCGTGCATTCTCGATGGTCATTGATGAAGACCGTTGAAGAGTGTACTTGATGCTTTTTGTCTTGGGGACTCCTTTTTGTTTTTGTTAGGAGTTTATCCTTGTCTTGCTTGTGGTTTAGCTATAGTTGTTCTTACTTTCTTTTTGGGGTTGAGATAGCTCACCCTGTATATATATGTATGTATTTTCTTTGGCTTTTGTTCTTGTCAGCTTTACTTCTCAGTTTGTGGGTAGTTTGAGGAATGTATCAGGACAAACATTTGTATGTATATATTATCATCATTTCCCGTATCGCTACGCTTCTCTTTGTTATTATAATTGTAGTTCATCTGCAGCACTCTGATCTTGCTAATGGTAAAGTGATGAATGTGGGACTGTGAATGTAATAACTGCTTGTAGATCTGTGGGATTTGGCGGATTGCCGTTACGCAATTCGGGTCACCTACCTAATCCTCCCAGGGAGTGGTTTGGGGTGTGACAGAGCTTGGTATCAGAACGCGAGGCTCTTCTTACATTCACAGGATGCAGACTAGGACAAATAAACTACCAATATTAAAACATATAATAATTAAAAAGCTACAGGGGTGGTGGATGTAAATAAACAAAAGATGCATAATTTCCATTAAATTTAAAGACAACGGTTGCTAAGCCACTACATAAGTTTTGGCTGATAGTACTACTTTCAGACATTTTCATAAGCTGAAAAAAAAAAAAACTAAATACATCTCAAACAAAAGAAAAGTACATAAGCTAAGAAAAAAAAAGATATGTCTGAACCACGTAGCATAGACACCAATGCTGGTCGGAAGAAACTACACTGGCGGAGGCAAGTCGCCCGATGGAGGCTGTGACTGGCGCAAGTCAACACGGTAGAATCTGTCCCAAAAGTTCAAGCGCTGCTCGACAGATCCCACCCTGCTCTCCAATGATGTGCCCACTTAGAAGGCCCAGGAACCTGAGAACTGGCGGCACCCATCGCCTCATAAGCAGGCAAGTCTGTAAACTGTGCACCAATGCCCTCAATGTCATCATGCCCATCACCCTGCTCCTCTCAATGCTCGCCCTGGATGTCACCCTGCTCATCACCACCCTGCACCTTATCCAGCTCCTCACCCCTCTGTTGCTCATCTCCTGGCATCTTTAGCTCCTCATCCTCTGGTGGATCACCTCCTGGTACCTTCATCTTCAAGATTGAGGTCTTGTTGATAGGTTTAGACCTATCTCTCTCCGCATACTCGCCCGCCAAAGGAACCTCAAAGTGCCGAAAGATTAAAGTAAGGAACTTCCCATATGGAAGGTTCCCATCAGATGGGTTCTGTGCATGATATAGCATAACCTGGAGTAATAGGTATGGGAGGTTTATGACTGGACCCCCTCTGCTTGCTCTCAACAAGCAGTATATGATATACGGTCTCATCATAGAAATGCTACCCCTATTACTGCCTTTGGGGTGGATGTTGTAGGTTACACACGTACTAATGACTCGGGCACTGGGCTTATAGGAAGCCTCAGATTTAGGTGTGTCATGTGACCCTGTCAATTCTTTGAAGACCTTTCTCCTGGTCTCCAAAGAGAACATCTCAGATATGTCAACGCGAGGCTTGTAGTAACACCTCTCTCCAGTATTGGGCAGTCCCAATATCCCTGTTAGTGAGGCAGTGGTCAATCTAATATCCACTCCCTTCACTCTACTCACCAACCCAAACTCTTGTGCCCCAGATGGCACCAAGTTGCAGTAGAAATACCGAACCAAGTTGGGATAACAAGGTTCAGTAGGAGTCAACATAGAGGCCCAACCCAAAGTGTTGAACCTAGTAAAGAGACTGTATTGATGGAAGTCATCCAGCTGTACTACCCGACCATTGACTATCTTGAGGGACTTAAACTTGTCCCACTCCTTAAAATGCTCATACCTAGAAAAGAGGAATCGGTCAAACTTGGGCAGCTCCGAAGATGAATCGTCCCTAGGCGAAGAGGGAGGCACCGTGGAAGATGATGAGAAAGAATGATCGCACTCAACTCATAGCCTCTTGCGGGCTACCAATTTCCTAGCCGTACGATGACTTGTAGATATTGGGCTGCAAAAAGAAAAAGGAAAAGAAGTAGTTAGGGCAAGGAAATTTAACAAAACCCTAGCTAAAGTAAGGAGAGACAAAGGGAAGATCTGGAATAGTGAAAGTAACCAAGAAATCTTACCTAGGCTCGCATGGATTTGCAAAAGACTTGAGGAAATGTGAGGACTTGGTGTGGAAATGGTCACACTACCCTCTAAAGAGCTTCTCTAAGTGTTTGGGGAAGTTTAGAAAAAGTTTGAAGTGAAATGGGCCCCTCTCGGACTCATATACTTGTGCCTTGATTCTCTGGGCGGTGGCACTGGGCGATGCATCCAACGCCCAGAGACATCGCCCAGTGAATGCATTTTTGCTGATTTTGTGTTTTAACACATGGGCACTGTGGTTTTACCCAAAATAACCTCAATAAACTTGGGAAAAGTGAATATTTATAAAAAAAAATATAATCATAATTGGATTAAAATATATATATATATATATAAAATAATAAAATATAATTGGTTAAAATTAATTAATTAAATAAATACAATTGCATAAAATTAAGGAGATACAACTCCTACATGGGGATTATAGTAAGACTCATTGAAAGTTGGAATCCTTTGTCTTGTTGCTAAGGTAGGTACCTTATGATAGGTAAATATACATATACATACTCTTATGAGGATTAGTGTGTGTGTAAGATATTAATATTATGTGCTTGATATTGTGATGTACAAACTGAGTGGAGTGATGCTATGCAAAACCAAACATAGATATGTAGGTATGTTGTAATAACGTATTTATGATGTGTAGGGAGCATAGATCTTACCCTAACCAAAGTCTAGGTCAGCCAAGTTTACGATCTAATAGGTTGTTTAGCCAATCAAAACACTTTAGACACTAAGGTACCTCGAGCCAACCCAATTATGTTCACATTATTTATAGTCATCTGAATTTTAGACCAGGTAAATAATTAAAAGTCTTTTACTTAAACACTTGAAGTCTCTCATATAGTGTCATGCAAAGCACATCATTACATAAAATGTTTAAGAAAGAGAAACAAAACACAAAGTGAAAGAAACAGCTCACAATAAACAAAGATGACATATCTAACAATCCACCTTACTGGTGCGACTCATGAAGTTCACTAGAACTATGGACTAGGTTTGTACCTGCACTAACTAGGAAATATTTGTTGACCCGATGAGCAATATTAGAATATTGAACATGCTCCTCTTTTCAGAGAAGTAACGATGGTCAACACAAGAAGAAGTTTTCGTGGTGGTCGCAAAGGAAAACAACCTCGTGTTATACCGGAGGTTAAACTGCCAAATGGGACTGAGGCTCAAAATTTTGAAACATCGACTGCTTTGTCAGAGGCACCAGTGGCTGCACAAGCCACTACTGCAGCACCTCAGCCAAAAGTTGCAGCCGGCGATGTAACTGTATTCATGACCACTATGATGCGGACCATGCAACAACAACAAGAATTGCTTGGTCAGATGTCCACACAGTTTGCAACCATGATGCATGAGCGTGCGGCGCCACCACCACCACTCAACCTGCCCGTATTATTTCCACCACCTGTGCCTCAATGCTTATCAGAGAACTCTACTGCCAAGGTTATAGAGAGATTCAAGAAACTCCTACCGCCTGCATTTTCCAAAATAACTTCTGAGGCAATGCAGTCGGAACGGTGGATTAGTGCCCTAGAGAAGGCATTTGAAGTACTTGAGTGAACGGATGCAGAGAAGCTGATATGTACGGGTTATCAGTTGCAGAATGAAGCTGAAGCCTGGTGGAAAGCTACTAAGCCTAACTTGGAAGCTACTCACCCGAATCCCAGGTGGGAGCAATTTAAAGAAGTTTTCTTCAAGAACTACTTCCCAGAGAGTTTCAGGGATAGGAAAGAAGCTGAGTTCACCGCACTGGTGCAAGGGACCAAGTCAGTGTTGGATTACCAACAGCGGTTTGAAGACCTGTTCCATTTTGCTCCAGAGCACCTAAAAGGGGAAGTTAATAAAGCAAAGAAATTTGAGAAAGGACTCAAGTCTAAGATCGGATCAGTATTGTCAATCACGGACATCCGAGATTATGCTCAGATGGTCGACAAGGCGAAGACCATGGAAGATAGATTTAAAGAGAAAGAGAAAGAGAAGGCTACGACGTTGTCTGTAGGCAAGAGGCCAAATAATTTCCAGACTTATGGTTGGCCAAATAAAGCTTACCGTGGAACCAATTCAAATTCCAACTCGACTCAGTATCATAGGCCGAACATGGGTCAGAACCCTTTTCGCCCCACTTTCAATTGACCTGCTCAACTGACTACGAGTCAAGCGACAATAGCAGCTTCGCCAGCCCGACCAGCTACAAGTCAAGCGAGCCAAGCCTCAACACCTGTTGTTCCACCCTATAAGTGCTATGTGTGTAATAAGGAAGGGCACATGGCTAGAGATTGTAGATCACGTGGGTATGGCAACAACTTGCCAAATCAGCCCTACGCTAGACTTTTCAGCCACGGGACAATTAGACTCGAGGAAAGGTGTTTGCGATGACGAATGAAGAAGCTGAGGCGAACCCCGATGTATTGACAGGTAAGTTTGCTGAACACTACTAAGTTATAGGGAATAACTGGTTTACTTCATGTGACCTAAATTATGTACGAACCCTAGGTACCCTGAGAGTCTCGACCATACCTGCATGAGTATTATTCAACTCGGGAGCAACCCACTCTTTGGTTTCTACCACTTTTGCGAGTAGTGAAAGATCAATCGAGAGACATCGGGCACGAGCTAGTAGTCAGCACACCAATGGGTAGTGTCATGAGTTTGAAAGAGGTCTACGACCCTTGCCAGATTGAGATTTGTGGGAAGAATCTAACCGCACGATTGATAAAGTTGGATATAAAGGGTTTTGACGTAATACTAGGTATGGATTGGTTATCTGCCTACGGTGCAAACGTCTTGTGTGCGGAGAAGAAGCTAGTGTTTAAAATGGATGATGGGTCAAGCCTCACCTATCAAAGTGAACCAAGAAGTAAACCCAGGAGGATAACCTTATCAGCCTTCCAGGCGCAGAAATTGTTAGATGATGGATGCCAAGACTTTTTAGCCACTGTGATGGACACGGAGGCGAAGATAAAACCCTTGGAGGAACTTGAGGTCATCAGAGAATTTCCTGATGTCTTCCCAGAAGATCTGATGCAGCTACCACCAGACTGCGATATAGAGTTCGCAATTGATCTAATTCCTGGTGCAGCATCGGTATCCAAGGAACCATATCGGATGGCACCAATTGAACCGAAGGAGTTACAAGTTCAACTTCAAGACCTACTGAAGAAGGGATTTATACGACCCAGCGTATCACCCTGGGGAGCACCCGTGCTATTTGTTAAGAAGAAGGATGGAAGTATGCGGCTATGTATCGACTACTGCGAGCTGAATAAGCTGACTATCAAAAATTGATATCCGCTGCCGCACATCGATGACCTATTTGATCAGTTACAAGGAGCAAGAGTTTTCTCCAAAATTGATCTTAGGTCGGGATACCATTAGCTGAAGATAAAAAATGGCGATATTAAAAAAATGGCATTCCGAACTCGATACGGACATTACAAATTCCTGGTTTTGTTGTTCGGATTAACCAACGCCCTGGCAGCATTCATGGATATGATGAACAGAGTATTCCATGATGTGTTGGATAAGTTCGTCATTGTGTTTATTGATGACATTTTGGTGTACTCCAAGAATGAGGAAGAACATGCTCGACACCTTACTTTCATGTTACAGCGGTTGCAGGAGCACCAACTTTATGCCAAGTTCAGTAAATGTGAATTTTGGCTTCACCAGATTGGATTCTTGGGACACATCGTCATTGAGGACAACATCAAAGTAGACCCAGGAAAGGTGAAAGCGGTTCTTGAGTGGGAGACTCCGAAGAGTGCCACTGAGATTCAAAGTTTCTTAGGATTGGTCGGATATTATCGACGGTTTATTGAGAATTTCTCATGCATCTCGGCACCCATGACAAAACTTACAAAGAAGGGAGCCAAATTTGAATGGAATGAAGCATACAAGAAAAGTTTTGAGGAATTGAGAAACCAATTGGTGATAGCTCCAGTCTTGACCATTCCGGATAGCACCGGAGGAATGGTAGTATATACTGACGCATCCAGGATAGGATTGGGTGGCGTCCTAATGCAGAAAGGTAAAGTAGTCACCTACGCCTCTAGACAATTAAAAGAACACGAGAAGAACTACCCCACTCATGACTTAGAGTTGGTAGCGGTAGTCTTCGCGTTAAAGATATGGTGGCATTACCTATACGGTGAAAAGAGTGAAATCTTCAGCGACCACAAAAGTTTGAAGTATTTCTCCACCTAGAAGGAGCTGAACATGAGACAGAGGTAGTGGTTAGAACTGGTGAAAGATTATGACTGTGAAATCCAGTACCACCCTGGTAAGGCTAACGTTATAGCTGATGCATTAAGCAGAAAATCTCAGACTACATCTCTCGCTTCCTTAGTCGTAAGCGAGCAGTTGGTAGAAGAAGCTCAAAAGTTTGATCTGGAACTCGTGATCGAAGGAATGGCTATGCAATTAACAGCCATGGATCTATAACCGTCGATACGAGAAGAGGTAATTGTGAAGCAACCATTGGACCCCGAGTTGGCCAAGATCATTTGGGAAGTACAACAAGGTGTCCATAAAGACCCAGACTTTTCTTTGGCTCATGATGGCGCACTAAAGTTTCGAGACAGATTGTGTGTGCCTTATGATTATGATGTCCAAGACCGAATCCTTAAAGAGGCGTACAACTCACCCTATACAATCCACCCCAGAAGTACAAAGATGTATAAGGATTTGAAGAAGTATTACTGGTGGATGGGAATGAAAGAGACCATAGCTATATACGTGTCCAAGTGCCTCACCTGTCAATAGATAAAAGCAGAGAGACACCGACCGTATGGTTTATTGCAGCCACTTCCCATACCTAAATGGAAGTGGGAAAGAATCACTATGGATTTTATGATAAATCTGCCCAACACCAGGAAGGGCATGAATATAATTTGGGTGATCGTAGACGGATTGACAAAGGCAACTCACTTTATACCAATCAAGATAAGCAATTCTATGGAGAAGCTCGCCCAATTATATATAGAAAATATGATCCACTTACATGGCGTGCCTGTCAGCATTGTGTCTGATAGAGATCCTCGATTTTCCTCAAGGTTTTGGAGGAGTTTACAAAAGGCATTGGGATCTCAACTAGATCTTAGTACAGCTTTACATCCGCAGATGGATGGACAGTCAGAAAGAACAATTCAGGCTCTGGAGGATATGCTCCGAGCCTGTGTTTTGGAAATGAACAATAGTTGGGATGCTCACATACCTCTGGTGGAATTTGCATATAATAATAGCTATCACTCCACCATTGGCATGGCACCATTCGAAGCTCTCTATGGACGGAAATGTCGAACTCCGCTATATTGGGATGAAGTTGGTGAACGAAAATATCTTGGACCTGAGATGATACAAGAGACCTGCGACAGGGTAGATGTTATAAGAGAGAAGATCAAGGCAGCCCAGTCAAGACAAAAAAAGTTATGTGGGTAATCGAAGGAAGGACATTGAATTTAAAGTCGGAGAAAAAGTGTTCCTTCGAGTGTCTCCAACTAAAGGATTGCTACATTTCAACAAGAGGGGCAAGTTGAGCCCAAGATTCATCGGTCCTTATGAAATTCTTAACAAAGTGGGACCCGTAGCATACCGACTGGCACTACCACCATCTTTGTTGGGTATCCATGATGTTTTTCATATGTCAATGTTAAGAAAGTACATCAAAAACCCAACACATGTATTATCAACCGAACCCGAATAGTTGGAAGTGGATATGACCTATGAAGAGCAACCTACGGAGATATTGGATAGAAAGGAGCATAACCTCCGTAACCGTACTGTCGCATTTGTAAAAGTGTGATGGAAAAACAATCCCATAGAAGAAGCTTCATGGGAGCGAGAAGAAGAAATGAAAGAGAAATATCCTCAACTCTTTAAATTGCAAGGTAAGCAAATTTTGAGGATGAAATTTTTTTAAGGAGGGGAGAAATGTCAAACCCTGCTCTTGACTGGCTAGAATTTTGATTGAAGGATAGGAACCCTTAACCAGGCAACCAAGAACACTGTGGAGTATCACTCTAGTGATTTGGATTGACGAAGAAACCCTATGTGGATCATCCTATGTACCTATCAGTAGATGGATCATTGACCCTTGCAGCTGCACAGCTCACAGCATTATGTATGGCTTGGACTCTAGGTAATCTCTCTCCTATCCATAACTATGGGACCAACCCCCAGAAAAGTGTGTAAAATCTCCAATTGGCATGTGAGGATAATGCCCTAACCATGGGTCAAACCCCTGTGCAAGCCCCACTAAGATTCAGCCTTTATAAAATCTCTGGGCGATGCAAATAAGGCCCAGAGACATCACCCAGAGTGTAAAATAGCATATTAAATTGATTTTAAATTATGGGGACCACTCATATTGGACATGGGCACCCTCCATAGATAGAGGGGAGTCTGAGGGACCACCTCATACATTTGGTTCACTATGGACCCCACCAGTGTGCCGAGAGTGGTTAGGAATGCAGTCAAGAATGCATTCTGGGAATGGACCTTAACTAGCCAAACAGGCCATAGTTAGGCTGGGCTTATAAATAGGTGAGCCTTCGGCTCATTTAGAGCCTTTGGTGCTGTTCATTTCATGGGAGAGAAAAGAAGAGGGAGAAGAAAGAAAAGAGAGGAAAAGAGAGGAAGAAGGAGAAGAAGGAAGAGAAGAAGGAAGGATTGGGAGGCAGCCCCTCATCTAAGGCTTGGATTCGAGTAGCTCCACACCTGTGCAGGTATATAATCACTGTCCATGCCTGCTGCTCCCTTTTATGCTTGTATTTTGATGATTTTCTTGCTCTCTAGCAACCCAGAACAGCTGGGAACTGCATAGAACTGCTCCAGATCTACCATGCAAGTTTGAAGCATGGAAGATCTGGGAATTTTAAGTAATTTTACAGATCTATTCTACTGGTCTTGGAGCCAAAATCTGGATGTGCATAGCTGCACTACCCAGTTTTACTATTTTTTACTGTTTGGAGCCCTGGATGTAAACCCTGGTTGTATAGAACCTAGCCCTAGGTGGTAGCAGCCTTGAATCATCATTTTACATCTATTTCCAGCCTTGCATGTGGCCAAAATCCAGATCTGCTACTAAAGAAAACCCTGTGACACTATTCACTGGGCTGTCTGGGTAGCCTCTGGCAGTTAAGTGGTGGGCCCAGTGGAGAATCCACATGGACCAAAATGAAGATCACCCCTGGGGGTACCTAATACCCTAACATGCATAGGGAGATGTTTTGGTCACTGTCCATAACCAGCAGCCTTGGAAACTCAGCCAAATCTCGATTTAAAATCTCTGGGCGATGCACTCAATGCCCAGAGACATCGCCCAGTGAATGATTTGCTGCTATTTTGATGCTCTGACTTGGGGGATCTCACCCATTGGTCAAGTAACTATGGGAAGGTGGGAAATGACCTAAATGCCCCTCCCTACATCTCTCCATATGAGGGAATGCTTGGGAACCCAAGTGGGCCCCGTAGGACTTGGAAACCCTGTCTGTGCTTGGTCCTACGGCACTGTCAAGCTGGGGACAGCATTGTAAGCCTATTATGACCTAGGGTCAGGTACTAATACTGTAAATGACCATTTTACCCGTAGGCCACCATCTCTGGATGATGCACCAGGACATAGGCCTAAGGCCCAGCGTAAGGCCCAGAGAATTCCAAGTGAAAACCAACTGAACACCGGGTCAACCCAGTGAGCTTAGGTTAACCCTAGGATCACCAGAGATAGATTGGAATATTAAAATGACAATTTTTTATTTATATCTAGGATTTGATCCAGCTCTCGAGGCCTACAATCAGACTGCAGTTGGAACTGAATTTGCAACCGAGTTCTTAGAACCAGACCCAGGTGGGTGAAGTATCATCATATATGTATGTGTAACTGTGATACTATGCCGGCAGTTAAGAATCTTAAATTATAAATGTTGTGTTATCTAATTTTGTTCAATTACTCAAATTATTATACATTAATTGTCTATTGATCAACACTGTGAATTTTATTTGATGATTGTGAATGTTAGACTAGATGTCGTAGTCGGCTCAGAAATGAGGCCTGTGGTAGCCCCTAGAATGGGATACGGTTGACACCGCCTGACTCATACGATACCATATAGACATGGGGTTAGAGTTTCATCACCCGTGCTACGCACTCTTGCCAACAGGGGTTAAGGTGTTGGATGCCTATGAGGGTGACCATCTGTGTATATGAGAAAAGAAAAGAAATGAAATGAAAAGAAATGTGTTTGCACCGGAATGGTGATTATGGGCTATAAGCCAAAAATGAAAAGAAAAGAGAAAAGTAATGGATTACCCTACAGGTTAATCACAGAGGGCTGATTAGGCTGACCTTGGTGAACGAATGCGGGAGCTGACTGGTCCTCTCCGACAACTCAATGGGTGTATCGCGGGAAGGGGTAACCAAGCTTGCACCAGGGATACATGTATTGGGGATTGTAGTAGCACTGACCTGACTTAGTTGTATTGCTAGGTGGCTAATAATTAATCTGGACTTGCATATCATGTAGAAACATGTGGACTGTGGTTGCATGTGCATGCATGATGATATGTTTTGCTCACGAGCTTAGTGGGGCTCACACTCTGTTATGCATTATTTTCTTTAGATGATTTTGCAGATCGATGCCGCTGTGGCATAGAGGCTCATTACGAGGAGGAGAGCCCTGGTTATTATGATGATATTGGTGTGGATTCCGACAGAGGTAGTGCCAATGATGCGTGCATTCTCGGTGGTCATTGATGAAGGCCGTTGAAGAGTCTACTTGATGCTTTTTGTCTTGGGAACTCCTTTTTATTTTTGTTAGGAGTTTATCCCCGTCTTACTTGTGGTTTAGCTATAGTTGTTCTTACTTTCTTTTCGGGGTTGAGAGAGCTCACCCTGTATATA
Source organism: Telopea speciosissima (assembly GCF_018873765.1). NCBI lineage: Eukaryota > Viridiplantae > Streptophyta > Magnoliopsida > Proteales > Proteaceae > Telopea > Telopea speciosissima. The sequence continues at coordinate 42,504 of NW_025317413.1, forward strand.
TATGTATGTATTTTCTTTGGCTTTTGTTCTTGTCAGCTTTACTTCTCAGTTTGTGGGTAGTTTGGGGAATGAATCAGGATAAACATTTGTAAGTATATATTATCATCATTTCCCGTATCGCTATGCTTCTCTTTGTTATTATAATTGTAGTTTATCTGCAGCACTCTGATCTTGCTTTTGGTAAAGTGATGAATGTGGGACCGTGAATGTAATAACTGCTTCTAGATCCATGGGATTTGGCGGATTGCCGTTACGTAATTTGGGTCACCTACCTAATCCTCTCAGGGGGTGGTTTGGGATGTGACAGCACAGATCCAAGCCCAGACTGCCTGTTCTTGGTGCAATAGTGTAGTGCAGTCTGGCACAGAGACAAGCTTCAGTCTCAGATGAACAACAGCAGTAAAAATCATTCAAAAATCCTCAGATCTTCCATGTAATCTGTTTGCATGTTTGATCTGAGGCAGTACATGGCAGCCCCCAGGTGATCTGGGCTGTCCATGACTAGAAATGCTTCCAAAACACTGAGATCCATGGAGAAGAATAGTTAACAGCAGTATAGCAGCATGTATAGGTATAGTTTTATACCTGAACTGAGCTAAGGTGGCTGCTGGAGCTGATTGGATGCAAAGGTAAGCTCTTCCCCTTCTTCTCTTTCCTTCCTTCTTCTTCTCCTTCTCTTTTCTCTCTTTTCTCTCTTTTCTCTCTTTTCTCCCTTCCCACGGTTTCAGCAGTGAATAGAGGCTCTAAATTAGACTAAGGTCCCCTATTTATAGATCAGCCTCTACTAAGGCCTGTTTGGCAACCTAGGCCCATTCCAAGAATGCATTTTTTAATCAAATTCTGTACCATTCTGGTGGGGTCCACAGTGGTCCAAGGGTATGTTATGGTTCCCAAGACTCCAATCTACCTATGGAGAGTGTTCATGGCTAGTATGGGTGGTCCCCACACTTCTGCTGATTAAAATACTCATTTTTACCACTCTGGGTGACTCACTGGGTGATGTGTGCATCGCCTAGTGCATCACCTAGAGAATACAGCAAAGCTGTTTCTCAATGGGTCTTGCACAGGGGTTTGGCCTAGGGTTTGGGCCTTATAGCTATACCTCACCCAGGGTCAAATGCACCCCATTTCAGGTGTGGGGCCCACATTTATAAGGAGAAGAGAGATTACCTAGAGTTTATGCAGTACATTATGCTATGGGCAGTGCAACTACAAGGGTCTGTAATCCATCTTCTGACAGATATGTAGGAGGACATCCTCAGGGGTTCTCCATTAAATTCAATCACTAGAGTGATACTCCACAGTGTGCTTGGATGCCATGTCAGTGGTTCCTGTCTTTCAATCAAATTCCCAGCCAATTAGGGGTAGGTTTGACATTTCTCCCCACCTTACAAAAATTTAGTCCTCAAAATTTGCTTACCTTGTAGCTCGAAGAGTTGGGGATACTTTTCCTGCATTTCCTCTTCGCGTTCCCATGATGCTTCCTCTATGGGACTGTTTCCCCATCGAACCTTAATGAATGCGATCGTGCTGTTATGGAGGTTATGTTCTTTTCTGTCCAAAATCTCCGTAGGTTGTTCCTCATAGGTCATATCCACATCTAACTGATCAGGTTCAGCTGAGAGCACATGTGCCAGGTTGTTGATGTACTTCCTTAGCATCAACACATGAAAAACATCATGGACGCCATGCAGAGATGGCAGCAATGCCAGCCGATATGCTACGGGTCCCACTCTATTGAGGATTTCATAGGGACCAATGAATCTTGGGCTCAGGTTGCCCTTCTTGTTGAAATAGAGCAATCCCTTCATTGGAGACACTCGAAGGAATACCTTCTCTCCGACTCTAAATTCAATATTCTTTCTCCGATGATCAGCATAACTCTTTTGTCTTGATTGGGCCGCTTTAATCTTCTCTCTAATGATATCCACCTTCTCACAGGTTGCTTGTATCATCTCGGGCCCAAGATACTTTCGTTCTCCAACTTTGTCCCAATACAATGGGGTCTGGCACTTTCGTTCATAAAGAGCTTCATACGGTGCCATGCCAATGGTGGAGTGGTAGCTATTGTTGTATGCAAATTCCACCAAAGGTATGTGGGCATCCCAACTGTCATTCATTTCCAATATACAGGCTCTGAGCATGTCCTCCAGAGTTTGGATTGTTCTTTCGGACTGGCCATCCGTCTGAGGATGGAAAACCGTACTGAGATTTAGTTGAGATCCTAGTGCCTTATGTAGACTTCTCCAAAACCTTGAGGTAAATCGAGGATCCCTATCAGATACAATGCTGACCGGCACGCCATGTAGTCAGACTATATTTTCAATATATAGTTGGGCGAGCTTCTCCATCGAATAGTTTATTCTGATGGGAATGAAGTGAGCCGCTTTCGTCAGTCCGTCTACAATCACCCAGATTGCGTTCATCCCTTTCCTGGCGTTGGGTAAATTTATCACAAAATCCATGGTAATTGTTTCCCACTTCCATTCAGGTATAGGGAGTGGCTGCAATAATCCATACGATTGGTGTCTCTCCGCCTTTATTTGTTAGCATGTAGGGCATTCAGACACGTATATAGCTACAGTTTGCTTCATCCAAATCCACTAATAGTACTTCTTCAGATCCTTGTACATCTTTGTGCTTCCAGGGTGGATCGCACAGTCTATTTCTGAACTTTAATGCCCCATCATGGGCCAGTGAATAGTCTGGGTCCTTGTGGACAACCTGCTGCACTTCCCAAATTATCTTGGCCAATTTGGGGTCAAGAGGCTGCTTCTAAATTATCTCTTCCCATATTGACGGCTGTATATCCATAGCTGCTAGCTGCATAGCCGTTCCTTCGATCACAAGCTCTTGGTCAAACTTTCGTGCTTCTTCCAGTAGTTGCTCGCTTATAACCAAAGAAGCAAGAGATGCAGTTTGTGATTTTCTGCTTAACTCATCTGGCATTATGTTGGCCTTGCCAGGGTGGTACTAGATCTCATAATCGTAGTCCTTCAATAGTTCTAACCACCATCTCTGTCTTATATTCAGCTCCTTCTGGGTGAAGAAATACTCCAGGCTTTTATGATCGCTGAAGATCTCACTCTTTTCACCATAAAGGTAATGTCGCCATATCTTCAACACAAAAACTACAACTGCCAACTCTAAGTCATGAGTGGGGTAGTTCTTTTCGTGTTCCTTCAGTTGTCTTAAGGCATAGGTGACCACTTTACCCTTCTGCATTAAGACGCCACCCAATCCTGTTCTGGATGCGTCGGTGTATACAACCATTCCTCTAGTACCATCCGGAATAGTTAAAACTGGTGCCGTCACCAAATAATTTCTCAACTCCTAGAAACTTTTCTCGCAAGCATCATTCCATTAAACTTTGTGCCTTTCTTTGTTAGCTTCATCATGGGTGCCAAGATGCACGAGAAATTCTCCATGAACTGGCAGTAATATCCGGCCAAACCCAAGAAACTTCGGATCTCAGTGGCATTCTTCGAAGTCTCCCACTCGAGAACCACCTTCACTTTGTCTGGGTCTACCTTGATGTTGTCCTTGGTGACGATGTGCCCCAGGAATCCAATTTGATGAAGCCAAAATTCACACTTGCTGGACATGGCATATAGTTGGTGTTCCCACAACCACTGCAACACGAAGGTAAGGTATCGAGCATGCTCCTCTTCACTCTTGGAGTACACCAGAATGTCGTCAATAAATACGATGACAAACTTGTCCCACACGTCATGGAATACCCTATTCATCATATCCATGAACGCTGCTGGGGCATTAGTTAACCCGAATGATAAGACTAGGAATTCATAATGTCCGTATCGAGTTCTAAACGCTGTTTTATGAATATCACCACTTTTGATCTTCAACTGGTGGTATCCCGACCTAAGATCGATCTTGGAGAAAACTCTTGCTCCCTGTAGCTGATCAAATAGGTCGTCAATGCGTGGCAATGGGTTTCGATTCTTAATCGTCAGTTTATTTAGTTCACGATATTCGATACACAACCGTATACTACCATCCTTCTTCTTCACGAATAGCACGGGTGCTCCCCAGGGAGTCACACTAGGTCGTATAAACCCTTCTTTAGCAAGTCTTATAGTTGGACCTACAATTCTTTCAGCTCAATAGGTGCCATAGATACCGGCGCTGCACCAGGAATTAGACCAATCACGAATTCTGTCTCGCGATCAGGCAGTAGCTGGGTCAAATCTTCTGGAAAGACATCAGGGAATTCTCTGACAATGTCAAATTCCTCCAAAGGCTTTATCTTTGCCTCGGTGTCCATCACAGTGGCCAAAAAGCCTTGACATCCTTTATCCAGCAACTTCCGCACCTGGAGGACGGATATGGTTATTCTTCTGTGCTTCCTCATCGGTTTACTTTGGTAGGTGAAGACCAACCCATCATCTAATTTGAATATTATCTTCTTCTCCGCACACATGACGTTCGCTCCACAGGCAGATAGTCAATCCATGCCAAGTATCACATCAAGGTCCTTCATATCAAACTTTATCAAACGTGCGGTCAGGTTCTTCCCACAAATTTCTACCTGATAGGGGTCATAAACTTCCTTCAGGCTCACGACACTACCCGTTGACGTGCTGACTACTAAATCTTGCCCGATGTCCCTCGATTGATCAGTCATCCTACTTGCAAAGGTAGTGGATACGAAAGAGTGGGATGCACCCGACTCGAATAGTACTCGTACGAGAATGGTTAAGACATTCAGGGTACCTAAGGTTTGCATAAAATTGAGGTTTCACATTTCCATAGGTTATCCCCTACAACTTAGTAGTGTTCAGTGGACTTACCTGTCATTACATTGGGGTTTACCTCCGCTTCTTCATTTTTCAGCACGAATACCTTTCCTCGTGTTCAATTTTCCCGTGGCTAAAAAGGCCTAGGGTAGGACTGATTTGGCGAGTAAGTGTTGTATCTATGGTGCATACATTCCCTAGCCATATGTCCCGCTTTGTTGCACACATAGCATTTGTTGGATGGAATGGCCAGGGATGAGGCTTGGCTCACTTGGCTTGCGGCTGGTCGGGCTGGTGAAGCTGTCGTTGTCATTTGACTCGCGGTTGGTTGAGCAGGTCGATTATAAGTAGGGCAGAAAGGGTTCTGACCCACATCTACCCTATGGTACGGAGTCGGATTGGGGCATGAACTAGTTCCTTGAAAAACCTTGTTCAGCCAACCGAAGTTCTGGTAGTTATTTGGCCTCTTGCCCAATCTAAGCGACATTGTAGCTTTCTCTTTTTCTTTCTCCTTCAGTCTATCTTCCATAGTCTTTGCCTTGTCAACCATCTGAGCATAATCCCGAATGTCCATAATTGACAAAACAGACCCGATCTCAGGTTTAAGTCCCTTCTCAAATTTCTTCGTCTTACTTACTTCCTCCTTCCGGGGTTCAGAGCAAAATGGAACAGATCTTTGAACCATTGCTGGTAATCTAGTACTGACCTGGTTCCTTTCATAAGTGTAGAGAACTCAGATTCCTTTCTGTCCCTAAAGCTCTCTGGGAAGTTTTGTCCCTAAAGCTCTCTGGGAAGTAGCTCTTGAAGAAAACCTCTTTGAATTGCTCCCAAGTAGGATTTGGATGAGCGGCTTCAAGATTTAGCCTGGTAGCTTTCCACCAGGCTTCAGCCTCGTTCTGCAGCTGATAACCTTCACATATCAGCTTTTGCGCATCCGTGCATTCAAGTGCATCAAATGCCTTCTCCAGGGCACTAATCCATCATTCCAGCTGCATTGCCTCTGAGTTCAACTTAGAAAACACGGGTGGCTGGAGTTTCTTGAACCTCTCCATCACCTTTGCTATAGAGTTTTTCGCTAGGTGTTGAGGTATAGGTGGTGGAAAAAGTATTGGCTGGTTGGGTGGTGGAGGTGGTGCTGCACGCTCTTGCATCATGGTCGCAAATTGTGTAGACATTTGGCCCAGTAGTTCTTGTTGTTGCTGCATGGTCCGCATCATAGTGGTCATGAAGGCATTCACCTCACCGGCTACTATACCTAGTTGAGGTGCCGTGGCAGTGGTTTGAGCAGCCATTGGTGCCCTCGGCGAAGTAGCCAACACTTTAAAATTTTGAGCTTTGGTTCCATCCGGCAGCTCAACTTCTGGGACAGTTCGAGGGCATCTTCGTCAATGACCACCTCGGTTAGTTCTTGTGTTGACCATGGCTGCTTTTTTGGAAAAAAAATAACTCGTTCAATAATCCATCACTTCTTCTCGAGGTCAACAAGCAATTCCTAGTTAACACATGTACATTACCTATTCCACAGTTCTAGTGAAAATTTATGTTGTCATTCCAATAAGGTGTATTATTTGTTAAATATTCCATTCTTGTTCCTTTGATTTGTTTTATGTTAGAAGAGTATTTTATGCTATGATATGTTATGCATGATGTTATCTTGAATTTAATTTTAAATAACAATCTTCCTAATTATGTACCTATGTCTAGTAGGTAAGCCTCTGCAACTGCCAACTGGTGATAACAGTCTGCCCGTAAAGATAGGCTATGTCACCTCTAACCTCATCTGCTAGGGATAGGTAAATAGCTCGACCCACGGGTCCACTAGTGTCCGCAAGAGCTAAATAAACTACCAACTGGTTCTCAGCTCGGGCCTGTATCTTGTGTATCCGGATCAGTTTCCTCCTCAGTTGCCTAATGTATCGCATGTTGCTGGGGTCTCCAAACCCGAACAATGCAGCAAGGTCCTGCCATGAAGAAGTTCTAAGTATTAGGCCACTATGGTCACTTAATTTCAAGAATTAAGCATAATACTATAGGAAAATTAAATAGCAGGAGCAAGAAGATAAATAGGTTAGCTCGAAGTTGCACAAGGTGTCCTAGTACCTACGGGGTCCAAATTCCTCTCAGCAGCCTAATAAATTCTATTTCTAGTTGAACTAGGTTATGGGTACGGTAGGGTCTACACTCCCTAAGATTCTATAATTATATAGTACAATATACCTACATACCTATGTTCAAGTTTGCAATACATCACTCAACCGTGGTTCGTACATACATGAATATAGGCACATAATATTTAATATTAAAAGTACACAAGTTGAAGCTTGATGGAAGGCAACTAGGCCTATTTTGGAAGCTGCTCACCCAAATCCCATGTGGGCGCAGTTCAAGGAGATTTTCTTCAAGAACTATTTCCCAGAGAGTTTTAAGGACAGGAAGGAAGAAGAATTTATTGCACTGGTGCAAGGAACTAAATCAGTGCTGGACTATCAACAGCGATTTGAAGATCTGCTCCATTTTGCCCCAGAGCACCTGAAAGGGGAAGTTAGTAAGGCCAAGAAATTTGAGAAAGGACTCAAAACTGAGATCGGATCAGTTCTGTCAATCATGGATATTCGGGATTATGCTCAAATGGTCGAGAAAGCAAAGACAATGGAGGATAGGTTTAAGGAAAAGGAGAAAGAAAAGACTGTGACGTTGACTGGTTTGAACAAAAGGTCAAATAATTTTTAAACTTTTGGCTGGCCGAATAAAGTTTATAGAGGTTCGAGTCCAAGCCCTACTTTGATTCCGTATCGTAGGCCGAACGTGGGTCAGAATTCTTTTCACCCTACATTTACTCGACCTGCTCAACCTACTACAAGTCAAGCGATGATAGTAGCCTCGCCAGCCCAACCAGCAACTAGTCAAGTGAGCAAAGCTTCAACATCTGGAGCTCCACCCTTTAAGTGCTATTTGTGTAACAAGGAAAGACATATGGCCAGAGAATGCAGATCACGTGGGTATGGCAACAACTCATCAAACCAGCCCTATGCTAGGCCATTTCAGCCACGGGACAATCGGATGCAAGGAAAGGTGTACGCTTTAACAAATGAAGAAGCTGAGGCAAACCCCGACATATTAACAGGTAAGTTGCTAAACACTACTTAATTATAGGGACTAATTGGCTTACTACATATAACCTAAATTACCTAAGAACCCTAGGTACCCTAAATGTCTCAACCATACCTGCACGAGTATTATTCGACTTGGGCGCGACCCACTCTTTCGTCTCCTCAACCTTTGCGAGTAAGATGAAAGATCAACCAAGGGACATCAGGCACGAGCTAGTAGTCAGCACACCGACTGGGAGTGTCATGAGCTTGAAGGAGGTCTATGACCCTTGTCAGATTGAGATATGTGGAAGGGAACTAACCGCACGATTGATAAAGATGGATATAAATGATTTTGACGTAATCCTAGGCATGGACTGGTTGTCGGCCTATGGCGCAAACGTCTTGTGTGCGGAGAAGAAGATAAGGTTCAACTTGGAAGATGGGTCAGACTTCATCTATCAAAGTGAACCAAGGAGGAAATCCAAAAGGATAACATTATCCGCACTCCAAGCACAGAAGTTACTAAAAGAAGGATGCCAAGGCTTTTTGGCCACTGTGATAGACACGGAGGTGAAGATAAAACCCTTGGAGGAACTCCACATCGTCAGAGAGTTTCCTAATATATTTCCAGAAGATCTGACTCAACTGCCGCCGGATCGCGATATAGAATTCACTATTGATTTGATTCCTGGAGCAGCACTGGTATCCAAGGCACCATATTGAATGGCGCCAATCGAGTTGAAAGAGTTGCAGACTCAACTTCAGGACCTATTGAAGAAGGGATTTATTCAACCCAGTGTATCACCCTGGGGAGCACCCGTGCTGTTTGTTAAGAAGAGGGATGGTAGTATGCGGCTGTGTATCGACTATCGCGAGTTAAATAAATTGACAATTAAGAATCAATATCTGTTGCCACGTATCGACAACCTATTTGATCAGCTACAAGGAGCGAGAGTTTTCTCCAAGATCGATCTTAGGTCAGGATACCATCAACTGAAGATCAAAAGCGGTGACATTCATAAAATGGCATCCCAAACTCGATTCGGACACTATGAATTCTTAGTTTTATCGTTCGGGTTAACCAACGCCCCGACAGCATTCATGGATATGATGAATAGAGTGTTCTATAACGTGCTGGATAAGTTTGTCATAGTATTTATTGACGACATCCTGGTGTACTCTAAGAGTGAGGAAGAGCATGCGCGACACCTTACTTTTGTGTTGCAACGGTTGCAGGAACACCAGCTCTTTTCTAAATTTAGTAAATATGAATTTTGGCTTCACCAAATTCGATTCCTAGGACACATCGTCACCAAAGACGGCATCAAAGTAGACCCAGGCAAGGTGAAAGCAGTTCTTGAATGGAAAACTCCGAAGAGTGCTACTGAGATTCAAAGTTTCTTAGGATTGGCCGGTTACTATCGGAGGTTTATTGAAAATTTCTCACGGATTTTGGCACCAATGACAAAACTTACAAGGAAGGGAGCCAAATTCGAATGGAATGAAGAGTGTGAGAAAAGCTTTCAGGAGTTGAAGAACCGATTAGTATCAGCTCCAGTCCTAACCATTCCAGATGGCACCGGAGGAATGGTAGTATACACTGATGCATCCAGGATAGGATTGGGTGGCGTCTTGATGCAGAAAGGTAAGGTAGTGGCCTACACCTCCAGGCAGTTAAAGGAACACGAGAAAAACTACCCCACTCATGATTTAGAGTTGGCGGCAGTAGTTTTTGCGTTAAAAATCTGGCGACATTACCTATACGATGAAAAGAGCGAGATCTTCAGCCATCATAAAAGTCTAAAGTATTTCTTCACCCAGAAGGAGCTAAATATGAGACAGAGGCGGTGGTTGGAATTGGTGAAAGACTATGAATGTGAAATCTAGTACCACCCCGACAAGGCCAACGTTGTTGCAGATGCTTTAAGCAAGAAATCTCAGACTGCGTCCCTCGCATCTTTGGTCGTAAGTGAGCAATTAATAGAGGAAGCTCAAAAATTTGATTTGGAACTCGTGATCGAAGGAACGGCTATGCAATTTGCAGCTATGAACCTGTAGCAGTCGATACAAGAGGAAATAATTGCAAAACAACCATTGGATCCCAAGCTGGCTAAAATAATTTGGGAAGTTCAACAAGGTGGACATAAGGACCTAGATTTTTACCCAAGATGGCACATTGAAGTTTCGAGATAGATTGTGCGTGCCAGATGACTATGATATCCAAGACCGAATTCTTAAAGAGGCGCACAACTCACCCTACACAATCTACCCCGGAAATACAAAGATGTACAAAGATTTGAAGAAGTATTACCGGTGGATGGGAATGAAAGCAACCATAGCAATATACGTGTCCAAGTGCCTCACCTGTCAACAAATAAAAGTGGAGAGACACCGATCATATGGATTGTTACAGCCACTTCCCATACCTGAGTGGAAGTGGGAAAGAATCACTATGGATTTCGTGACAAACTTGCCCAACACTAGGAAGGGCATGAACGCAATTTGGGTGATTGTAGATGGACTAACAAAGTGGCACACTTCATACCAATCAAAATAAGTTATCCAATGGAGAAGCTTGCCCAGATATACATTGAAAACATAGTCCGCTTACATGGCGTGCCTGTCAGTATTGTGTCTGACAGAGATCCTCGTTTCACCTCAAGGTTTTGGATAAGTTTGCAAAAGGCATTGGGATCTCAACTAAATCTTAGCATGGATTTCCATCCGCAGATGGACGGACAATTAGAAAGAACCATTCAGACTCTGGTGGACATGCTCCGAGCTTGTGTTTTGGAAATGAATGACAGTTGGGATGCTCACATACCTTTGGTGGAATTTGCATACAATAATAGCTACCACTCCACCATTGGCATGGCATCGTTCGAAGGACTCTATGGTAGGAAGTGCCAAACTCCGCTTTATTGGGATGAAGTTGGCAAGCAAAAATATCTCGGACCTGAGATGATACAAGCGACCTGAGATAAGGTGGATATCATAAGAGAGAAGATCAAGGCAGCCCAGTCAAGACAGAAAAGTTATGCGGATAATCGAAGGAAAGATATCGAGTTTGAAGTTGGAGAAAAAGTATTCCTCTGAGTATCCCCAACTAAAGGATTGCTGTGTTTCAACAAGAAGGGCAAGTTATGCCCAAGATTCATCGGTCCTTATGAAATTCTTAATAGGTGGGACCCGTAGCATACCGACTGGCATTACCACCATCTTTGTCAGGCGTCCATGATGTTTTTCATGTGTCGATGTTCAGGAAGTATATTAACAATTTGACACATGTGCTGTCAACTGAACCAGAACAATTGGATGTGGATATGACCTATGAAGAACACCCCACGGAGATATTGGATAGAAAGGAGCATAACCTTCGTAACTGCACCGTCGCTTTCGTGAAAGTTTGATGGGGAAATAACCCTGTAGAAGAAGCTTCATGGGAACATGAAGAAGAAATGAAAGAGAAATATCCCTAACTTTTTGGACTACAAGGTAAGCAAATTTCGAGGACAAAATTTTTGTAAGGTGGGGAGAAATGTCAAACCCTGCTCCTAATTGGTTGGATCTTTTATTGAAGGGCAGGAACCCCTGGCCAGGCAACCATGATCACTGTGGAGCATCACTCCACTCAATGAGAACAATGAGAATACCTTGAACAGGTTTCCCTATATACCTGTCAGAAGATGGATAGCAGATCCTTGCAACTATGCAGCTCACAGCTTGATGTATGACTTGGATCCCAGGTAATCTCTCTCCTCCTTATAACAGTGGGACCCACCTATGTGAAAAGTGTGTAAAACCTCCTATTTGACATGTGGGGATAATACCCTGACTTAGGGTCAAACCCCTGTGCGTGCCCCTTTGAGTTTCAGTTGCTGGAATTCTCTGGGCCATGGCACTGGGCGATGCAGCAAGGCCCAATGACATTGCCCAATGACTGAATCTGCATATTGTTGATTATTTTGATTATGGGGACCACCCAACATGAACATGGGAACCCTCCACTAATAGAGGGGAGTCTGAGGAACCACCTCATACCCCTGGTTCAGTGTGGACCACACCAGTGAGCCCAAAATCAATCAGAATCAAGTTAAAAACTGATTTTTAAAAAGGGACTTAGTGACCAAACAGACCTTAGTTGGTCTTGGGCCTATAAATAGGCAGGCCTAAGCTCATTTAGAGCTCTTATTTTCCTGCCAAAACTGAGAGGAGAGAAAGAGAGGGAAAAGGAGAGAAAGAGAAGAAGATGGAGAAGGAAGAAGGAAGAAGAGGAGGGGGAGACCTGCTACAGCCATCCCAGCCTGCAACCGAGCCTATTCTCAGGCTGCTTCAGGTATAAAAATACCTATCCTCACCTGCTGTTCCCATTCCCCCTCTATATATACTGTGTTTTTGCTTCCTGGGCAGCCTAGACTAGCTAGGGTTTGCCCAATATTGGTGCATAGAAGATCTGGAATATTTATAGACCTTGTGCATAGAAGATCTGGAATATTTATGCATTTTAAACATTTAGATATGCTGTTCTTGTGAGCCGAATCTGGCTGTGCACAGCTGCACTGCCCAGATTCACTTCTGATCTATGGATTGGAACCCAGGGTGCAAGGTAGGGCTGCAGAGATAAACCCTAGAGGATTGCAGCCCTGGACCCTCATTTGGCATGCTGTTCCAGCCTTGCATGTGGCTGAAACCAACTCCCAAGCTTAGCTAAAACCCTGAACACTATTCATTTGGGCTAGTTGGGTAGCCACTGTCAGCCTAAAGATGGATCTGATGAAGAATCCAATTGGACCATGGTGTAGGCCATCTCAGGGGCTACTAGACCCCCCTGACATGCAACGGATCCATTTAAAGCCCAGCCTTGCAGGACCCACCTTGGAAACTCCGCCTGCATCGATTCTATAGGCACTGGGCGATGCAGCAATGCCCAAAGCCAACGCCCAGTGAGTGGAAAACCACTGCTTTGGTGGACAAAGCTTGGGGGATCTCACCCAATGGCCCCTGGACACTGTGGGATGTGGGAAAGACTAAAATACCCTTCCCCACATCTATCTTTTATTTGAGAGTGCTTTGGAACCCTAGTGGGCCCCGCAGGTAAAGGGAGTCCTACTGTGCTTGGTCCTAAAGCACAAACAAGCTATGGATAGCACTATAAGCATATCCTAGCCTAGGGTCAGGTACAACCCTAGAAATGACCATTTTGCCCTTTGAGCCACTGGCATTGGTTGATGCACCGGGACCTGACCTAAGGCCCAATGTATGATTCCAAGAGTGAACCAATTGAACCCCAGGTCAACCCAGTAAGATTAGGGTAATCCTAGGACTTCTAATGACAGACTGATAACTTAACATGGCAACTTTTGATTTACATCTAGGACTTGATCTTGTGCTCGAGGACAACAATCAGACAACTGCTGGAACTGAATCTGTGACTGAGTACCTAGAGCCAAGTACTGGTGAGTGAATAATACTATCATATGTGTAAATGTAATCATGATCTGATGTCGGCTAATAAGAATTGAATATAATTGCAGTGTTATTTACTTCTGTTCAATTACTCAAATCACTACATAACTACTGTCTGTTGATCAACACTATGAATTCTTTTATGATGATTGTGAATGTTAGACTAGATGCCATAGTCGGCTTGGAAATGGGGCCTGTGGTAGCCCATATTATGGTGTACGGTTGACACCGCTTGACTCATATGATGCCATATAGACATGGGGCTAGAGTTTCATCCCCCATGCTATGCACCCTTACCAACAGGGGTTAAGGTGTTGGATGCCTATGGGGGCGACCATCAGAAAAGAAAAAAAAAAAAGAGAAAAGAGAAAAAGAAATGAATAGAACACCGAAATGGTGCATGAATGTATAGAACATCGGAATGGTGCACATGGGCTATAAGCCATAAAAGAAAAGAAAGAAAGAAATGGATTGTCCCACGGGTTAATCACAGAGGACTGGTTGGGCTGACCTTGGTGAACAAATGCGGGAGCTGACTGGTCCTCATGGGTGTATCGTGGGAAGGGGTTAGAAGCCCGCACCGGGGATACATGTTTTGGGGATTATAGTAGCACAGACCCGACTTAGTTGTATTGCTAGGTGGCTAATAATTAAACTGGACTTGCATATCATGTAGGACCATATGAATTGTAAATTATGATTGCATGTGCATGCATGATTGATGTTATTTGCTCATGAGCTCAGTGGGGCTCACACTCTGTTGTGCAATATTTTTCTTAGATGATTTTGCAGGTGGATGCCGCTGTGGCATGGCAGGCCATCTCGAGGAGGAGACTTTTGGTTGTTAGGATGATATTGGTGTGGGCCCCATTGGAGGTCATATCGATCCTGTGCACATTTTTTGTGGTTGTTGATAAAGACCATTAAAGTGTGTTCGTGACAGCTTTTTGACTTGGAGAATCCTTTTGGGTTATTTGGAGTTATCCCCGTTCTGACTTAGTTATGGTAGCTTTTCCTTTTTTTTTCTTTTTGGGGTTGAGTATGCTCGCCCTGTTTATGTTTTTGTATGTAGTATTGTACTTATCAGCTTTGTATCTTTGTTTTCTTTGCTTGTGGGTTGATGGGAAATGTAAAACTTTTATATGTATATATTATCACAGTTTCCCCATATCGCTATGCTTCCTTTTATTATTGAACTGTAGTTTATCTGCGACACTCTGATCTTACCTATGGTAAAGCGTTGGTTGTGGCTCCATGATCGTAAGCACTACTTCTAGATCCGTGGGATTTGGCGGATTGCTGTTATGCAATTTGGGTCACCTACCCAATCCTCCTAGGGGGTGGTTTGGTGTGTGACAATGTGACCTCCAAGTTACAAGATGAGAATGAAAATCCTTCAAAGTCTCGGACAGGACCTCGATGGATGCACGAACTGATCCAGCGTCGTGGTTCCATCCATGGATCCATCCAATGCATTTTTGTAACTGGCTCGAACGGAGCCCAGGACGGATTCACCTAGTAGTTCTGTCCATCGTTCTGTTCCCTCTCAGAAATGTCTTAGGGTTCGGACGGATGCACGAACGGATTCATGATGAGGTTCCATCCGTGAATCCATCCCTCTCATCTTGACATTTGGCCAGGACGGAGCTAGGAACGGACTCACCCTGTCGCTTCCATCCTAGAGTCTGTCCGTGCTATCTTGTGTAAAACCCAACTTTAACCTTTGGGACTCAGCATGGGACCCCTCCACACATCTTCTGGCACGTGCTCTCGCATCTTTAGGCTGTTTAACTGGTACAAGAGAGCGTGTATCGAAGCAAGAAATAATAAACACACCAAATCTTATGCAAGCTATTGGTGAGTGGGTTTTTGGTGATTGTTTAGGTTTGCTTATTATTAAATATTCAATTGCCATGCTACTTGTATGATTAATAAGCATGTTGCATTGTTTATCTTGATTGTGAACTGATTCGAAGGTGGATTTGTGGATTGCTTCATTATTGTATCGGGTTATGGTGCCTGGTGTTCCAGTACCGAAACCCCAAAAATGTTTATGAAATTCATTGACTGTCATCCTGCCCTGTATGTGTTGTGCCGTGCTGGTACCCGGGTATTAGATGGAATGGGACATTGATGCACCCGGAATACCTCTCGGGGCGATAGGACTTACATGAAGTATATCTGTTGTTAAGATTTTTGTTCCCTTATGCTACGACCCTTACCAACAAGGGTTTATGTGTTTGGGTAGTCAGAACACTTATTGCCTGTGGGGGAGAGAGGCCAGGTCAGGGGTAGTAATGGCTATCGGGGTCTGCCATTGGGGGGTGGGAAGGCCCACGGCCAGCGTAGGCTCCCTTGTGATAATTGAGGTTTCATTGTGGCGATAAGTTAAGTGGCCCACAATGTCTCCTGTGTTATCATAGTAGCATATACCTGACTTAGATTTAGGTGCTAGGTGGAAAATGAATCTAACATATGCTGTCAAACCTTGCTCCTGATTGGCTGGATTTTTTATTGAAGGGCAGGAACCCCTGGCCAAGCAACCAGGATCACTGTGGAGCATCACTCCACTCAATGAGATCAATGAGAATACTTTGAACAGGTTTCCCTACATACCTATTAGAAGATGGATAGCAGATCCTTGCAACTGTGCAACTCATAGCCTGATGTATGACTTGGATCCCAAGTAATCTCTCTCCTACTTATAACAGTGGGACCCACCTATGTGAAAAGTGTGAAAAACCTCCTATTTGACATGTGGGGACAATACCCTGACCTAGGGTCAAACCCCTGTGCAAGCCCCTTTGAATTTCAGTTGCTGGAATGCTCTAGGCCATGGCACTGGGCAATGCAGCAAGGCCTAGTGACATCACTCAGTGATTGAATTGTTGGCCAAACAACGGTCCAGGGATCAAACCATGGTTCCCTAGGGAGACCAAGATATTTATCTTTAGAGTTTTGCACGCCCTGGGTTAGCCCATGGTGTCCCATGGGTGCCCCATTTTAATTTTAGGGTTTCCCATGGTCGCCCATGGAAACCCTGGTGCATCCCTATTAGGGTTTCTCCTTCCCTATTGCATTCCATAAAATTAATTATCACAATAGGGACGGAGAAATTCGTCTCTAGTCCATCACATGGCAAGAGGGATCCATCCCATACTCGAATGCGCAGTGGAAATTAATCGATTCGAGTTTCTTTCGCATCCCATAAATATCAATAATCAATGAACAGAAGGAATTAATAAAGAACTGCTAACCTGGTGAGCCTCAAGTGTTGCTCCTCCAATAGACAGTGGTTCTTTTTCCAATGAGCGCTCCAAGCAAACAGATCTGAACCTCCAATGGTGCTACCAAGGTTCTACATGCCAATCCCAGATGCCCTCAAACTCCTCAGCACAGATCTAGGGTTTCACAAACCCTAACTCTCAAACACAGGTGAGAGAAGCAAGAAGAAGAAGAGAGATCACAAGAGGAAGAGAGAGAAACCAAAAACATAGGAGAGAGAGTGTCTGCTCTAAAAACATGGAGAGCTCCTTCTTCTATGTTTTATGGTTCCCTATTTATAATACTAGGGTTTAATTAAATCCTAGATAGATTTAATAGAGCCCTAGTGAGAGTCTGACTCTCTCTCTCTCAGTCTGGCAGTTCTGTTTAAACTCAAAGTGCTACATAGGTGAAGAAGCATAATCTAATAGGGAAAGTATTAATTAGATTCTTTATTTAATTATTAATGGATAATTACAATTAGCACCAAATCCATTAATTAAATAAAGAGCCAATTAAATTACTAAATTCTAAATAACTCCCTATATGATAACAATTTACCAAATACAACCCCCACTAATCAACACCATCATTATGGAATCTAGGGCATGTACACATGTACTGCCAAACCCCAATCCATAGTACATGTCCATATAAGAGCGTCTGTGCATCCGATCGGGTCCCGCAAAACTTGATAAAACACTTTATTTGAAATAACTATAAATAATGTATCATTTTATGTAAAATAAATTTTGCAAAACCATTTCCAAAATGGCATGGATCCGGTCTCGATCCGACCATGCATGACATCTCTATCTTGGTGTTCCCCAATCGGGCAGTGGTGACCGTGTTGGATAACTCCTTCACTCACAAAGTGTTCACGCATTCCCAAAACACTGGTTTTGACTCGTTTGAGTCTCAGTCATTGATGAACCAAAAAATGCGATCACACTTTGCAGTGACAGGGTATCGGTGACACATGTCTATCCCTTCCTACATCTGGCAGTAATACATAAGGGAATCGACAAAGTAGATTCTTCGCTAATGCACACATCAAACATGTGAGCACTCGCATTCGTACTCTGACATCACATGTCTAGGCATACCCAATGCGACAACCATATGATAAGGGTGCCCAGCCCAAACCCTTGTCGTGACTACCATTTTAAGTATAACTTACGGACACATAATGCTCAAAAAGTTTATATCGCATGTGACAATATTAAACTAAAATGTATAAATGTTCAATACAAAGGTGAACCGGGTTGAACCGGACCGAACCGGGTTTGATGGACACACACTTGTCCAACAATCTCCCACTTGTACATCAAAACCAATTCCCCATACATTTTAAACCCATGCCCTCCATGTGTTTCTCAAACACTCCTGGTGACAAACCCTTTGTCATGGCATCAGACACATTTTCAGTTGTGTCCACTTTGGAGATACTCACGTCACCTTGCTGGATAATCTCTCTGATGAGGTGATACTTCCGCTGCACTTGCTTGTTCCTCTGATGAGCCCTAGGCTCCTTAGCTTATGCAATGGCCCCTCTGTTGTCACATAACAGGGGAATAGAGCCCTTGACAAGATCAGGGACTACCTACAAATCTGATAGGAATTTTCTTAGCCAAACACCTTCTTTTGCTGCATCACAAGCTGCAAGGTATTCTGCTTCGGTAGTAGAATCGGCTGTAGACTTTTGTTTCGCACTCCGCCACACAATGGCACCTCCACCCGTTAGATATACCATCCCGGACATGGATTTTCTGTCATCTTTGTCAGTTTGGAAATCCGAATCTGTGTATCCCAATACTGACAACTGATCAGATCCAAAAACCAAGAAATATTCCTTAGTCCTTCTTAAGTACTTGAGGATATTCTTGACAGCACTCCAATGCTCGCGTCCAGGGTTAGATTGATAACGACTTACCATGCCTACTGCATAGCAAATATCTAGCCTCATACACAACATGGAGTACATAAGACTCCCTACTGCTGAGGCATAGGGAATCCTCTTCATCTCTTCAATGTCTATCTGAGACTGAGGACATTGAGATCTGGAAAGACTGACTCCATGTCTGAAGGGAACACTTCCCCTCTTGGAGTTCTCCATACTAAATCTGGCCAGGACTTTGTCTATATAGGTAGCCTGTGACAAGCCTAGCATCCTTTTCTAGCGATCTCTTACGAGTTTGATCCCAAGGATATAGCTAGCTTCACCAAGGTCTTTCATCGAAAACGTTGCGGATAACCACTGTTTTACTGATGAAAGGAGTCCTACATCGTTACCAATCAGCAATATGTCATCTACGTATAAAACAAGAAAACATACTGCCCTCCCACTAATCTTCTTGTAAGCGCATGGTTCATCCATGTTTTGATCAAAACCAAATGATTTGATTGATTGATCAAACCTGATGTTCCAGCTCCTGGAAGCCTGCTTCAGCCCATAAATGGACCTCTGCAATTTGTACACCTTTCTTTCTTCCTCCAAGAAAGAGAACCCCTCTGGTTGTTCCATGTAGATTTCCTCTTGAAGGAACCCATTTAGAAATGCGTCGCACATCCATCGCGGATCTCATAATCAAAGTGTGCTGCAATAGCCAATAAAATCCTGATGGATTTCATCATCGCTACTGGTGAAAAGGTTTCCTCATAGTCTATACCCTCTTTCTAGGTATAACCCTTTACCACCAGTCTCGCTTTGAATCTCTCGACCTTTCCATCTGCGCCCTTCTTCCTCTTGAAGATTCATTTACATTCAATCGGCTTGACGCCAAGTGGTGGATCGACTAGAGTCCAGACCTTGTTGGAATGCATCAAATCAATTTCAGAGCGCATTGCTTCCAGCCACCTAGTGGCATCAACATCCTTTAGAGCCTCAGAGTATGTCATCGGATCATCATCCGATTCAACCGATACCATGTGGAACTCTTCCACTATTTCCTTTTCGGTTAGAAGAGTTAGCCTGGTGGGTGGTCTAATAGTCCTCTCACTGCGTCGAGGTTCGTTAGGTGTTGGTATTTCAGCGGGTATGTCAGTTGGTCTCACTTCTGGAAGTGACGTTTCTGAGCCATCTAATAGCTCTTTTATGACTACTAGTTCAAACCTTTGGGTCATCATTTCTTCCTCCAAAAATGTGACATGTTTACTTACAATGACCTTTTGGTCAACTGGGTCATAGAAATAATAGCCTATCGTGCCTTTGGGGTAGCCTAAGAAATAGCATCTCGAAGTCTTAGATTCTAACTTGTCTGTCTGTTGCTTTCGCACATGTGCTATGCAACCCCATACCCTAAGGTGTTCAATACTGGGCTTTCGCCCTTTCCACAACTCAAAGGGTGTCTTGGCTACAGACTTAGATGGAACCCTACTTAAGATATATATCGCCATCTCTAAAGCGTACCCCCAGAAAGAAAGAGGTAGCTCACTATAAGTGAGCATCATCCTGACCATATCCAATAGGGTCCGATTGCATCATTCGGATACACCATTTTGTTGTGGTGTGCCTGGATTAGTTAGCTGACTAACTATCCCTTGGGATATGAGATGTTCTTTAAACTCATTCGATAGATACTCCCCTCCACGATCTGATCGTAAGGACTTGATGCGTTTATCGAGCTGTCTTTCGACCTCGGCTTGGAATTCTTTGAATTTATCAAAGGCTTCCGATTTCCTACGCATCAAGTATATATAACCATATCTAGAGTAATCATCGGTGAACGTGATAAAGTACTCATACCCATATCTTGCTTGTATGTTTATGGGTCCACACACGTCAGTGTGTATCAACTCCAACAGATCTGTGGCTCTAGCACCTTTATTACTAAAGGATTTCTTGGTCATTTTACCCTGAAGGTATGACTCACAGGTGGGGAATGGTTCCACCCTCAGACTCTCTAAGGGTCCATCCCTCACCAATCTACTGATTCGGTCCACATTAATGTGACCCAATCTTAGATGCCATAGATATGTTGAGTTCACTGGAGCTGCTTTCCGTTTCAAATCAACATTTAAAACAACATTCGTTCTAATAGGGCAATCTAGAAAATACAAACCACTTTGCATATATCCGGATGCCACAAAGGAATTATTAAAATGAATAATCAATTTAGAATTAAAGGAAAAACTATATCCATCCAAAACAAGTTCCTCTTGAAAGAGGGTACATAATAGCAATCCTTTAAAACTAAACTAGCAGAACTAAAATTTAAAATAAAAGTTCCCACGACCAACACCATTGTCTCAGCTCCAGTGCCCATCCAAAGATGCACTTCATTTCTTTCCAGGTTCCTTGTCTCCTTGAACCCCTGCAAATTATTGCAAATGTGAACAGTGGATCCACTATCCACCAACTAAGAATTGGTCGGTTCAAAAGACAAATTAGACTCATAAAGAATGTGAACATCACATGTACCTTCTTTAGCAGCCTCTGTTTCATCTGGCTTCTTGTCTTTCAAAGTTGTCAGGTAAGCACAACAGTTTCTTTTCCAGTGACCCTCCTTCTTGCAATAGAAGCACTTGCCTTTGCCTTTATTGCCAGACTTCCCACCCTTGGCTTTAGGGTCTTGCCCTTACTTTCCTTTTTCTTCTTCTTCCCATTTGAAGAAGGCTTTGCCTTAGTTTCATTGACCTCAGCCTTGTCCTTTTTCAAGGACGCTTCAGCCTCTACCAGTGCATTAGCAAGCTCGGTGAGCTCCATCTCCTTCTCGAACATCTTGTAGGACATCCTAAAAGGTGCATAGGCAGAAGTGAGTGACGCTAAGATCACATTAGTCTTGTATCGCAGGCTAAAATCAATCCCCATGGATTCCAACTTTTCAAACAGATTGATCATTTTCATTACATGATCCATCACTGGAGTCCCCTGAGACATCTTGGAGTTATGGATTTGACTCACCGCATCAGAATGTGCGTGTGTCAACTGCCTGTTGAACAATTCAGCAAGCTTATCTATTTTACCCCCAGTAGTGCGTATATCCTTGACTGAGTCTACAACTGATTTTTCCAATGATCCTAGGATATAGAGTGATGCCTTGGAATCCCTCATGAGGAACCCTTGCATCTCTTCATTTGCCTCAAAATCGTTCGGGTCGGGTTGAGGAGGAACTTGTTCATCTAGAACTGTGTACAGTCCTTCAGCAGTCAGGAGCAACTTAATGCTCCGATACCAATCGACATAGTTTGTACCATTAAGTTTGTATTCGCTAATGAGTGTTAACAGGTTGGAATTAACGGTAGCTATCGTATATTAATCTACACATGCACAAGTAAATAACCACATGCTAATTAATGACCATTGAAAATAATAAATTGAGCACACACACATCAATGGTCTTTCATGATTTGGGTTTCCCTCATAACCCAAAAGATGAATTGGATACCTACAACCCTTGCATGTATAACTTACCCTGTCGGGAGTCATTATACACACCATGGTAGTGTGGACTAAGTTGTCCGCCTCATGGGCTTTCAATATTTTTGGCCACCTGGGTGTCATGTCCAGATCCTGTCGGCTGACATACACCCAAGTCATGTACTTATTTATTGCATTAGTTAGAATCATGGAATCATGAAAGATGGCCCACTGTCGCAGTGCCCTCTCACTATCCATACCCTAACGTATCTAGATGGAGGTAAATATAGATAAATGCGTGACAGAGGTCCTGGCAATGTCCTGTCGGCTTATGCGGGGTCATGTCACACATTTTCTACATTTATCTTCAATAGGAGGCCATGGACATGTTTACCAATTAAGACTAGTCCATATCATACATGTATTGTGAATAAAGAGAGATTAATTAACTCTCACATACATGGATAGATTTAAACAACATAATTAATCAACATTAATTAAAAGTGATTATGGGATGGTGGCATTTTTATCAGAAGCAATTAAAGAACCCTCCCAATAAAAATAAAACTAATAACTTTGGATGCATTTATCATGCCATGGATGCCACGCCTCGATCATCTCCTTCGCCCGATCACGTCTTCAAAGTAGGTGACTTGCATCTCCATAAGCTTTGAGCGCCACATGTGGATCACCATCTACATGCCCTGGGAGTCCTAACTCCTCTAAAATTACAATGGAAGCCTAGAAAAATTCTATACACTTTCCTTTCCATAATAATAAAAAAACCCCGCATGGAGAAACCGACCCACCATTTGGGCTGCCCATGGGGTGGAGTACATTTGTTTATAAAAAAGAAAGGGGGAGAGAGAGAAAGAGAGAGAAGCATCATATCCACCCATAACCCCATGTATCACATACATAAACAATCCATCCATTTATTAGAATGCCATTCCCATAATCACATCATAATATAATTTCATGCATGGGCATTAAAGCAAGTGAACCAAAAATTAAAACATGGATTCCTTCAATTATTGAACCACCACATCGCATGTGATATCATGTATCCAAGCCCATAAAATTAAAATCGCATTTTAATTGCAAATGGGTAAAGAAGGAATCTCTTCACCCATCATCATCCTCCAAAAACAAAACAAAATAATAAAATTCTGTTTTGAAAAATCTGTTTTTTTTTTTTTTTTTTTGTTAAACTGGAGGGAAAACAAGGGGGGTGCATGCAACCCACTTGCGTAGGCTGCAGGCACTCCCTGCGCAGCCCATAGGCACAGGGCCCATGGACAGCAGCCTTGGGCTG
Organism: Telopea speciosissima; assembly: GCF_018873765.1. Lineage (NCBI taxonomy): Eukaryota > Viridiplantae > Streptophyta > Magnoliopsida > Proteales > Proteaceae > Telopea > Telopea speciosissima. Next base: position 65,757 of record NW_025317413.1, read on the forward strand.
CAGGCCGCAGGCCTGCTGCCCGTAGGCTAAAGCCCATGGACAGTAGCCTGCAAGCCCGCAGCAGCCCACAAAGGGATGCGCACAAGGGTAGGTTCATGGGGAAGGGCGTGCAGAGGCTTGGCAGTGTGCGCTCCCCCCCACATGTAGAACATGATTAAAAAATTTTAAAATAAAAATTAGTAATCACAACCTAATTGGATACATGCTTCAATAATTGGAATAAACAAAACAAACCAAATCCATCATCACATGGGTAGGTTGTTACATTAACAACCTTGTAACTACCCATGTGCACATGGGAAGGTTGTTACAACAACCATAGCCTAACCACCCATGTGCCAACTTGCATCCCACTCATGATAATCATATTAACCATTAATTATCTAATATTCAGGGGTGGGAAAGGTGGCTCTGATACCACACTATTGGCCAAACAACGGTCCAGGGATCAAACCATGGTTCCCTAGGGAGACCAAGATATTTATCTTTAGAGTTTTGCACGCCCTAGGTTAGCTCATGGTGTCCCATGGGTGCCCCATTTTAATTTTAGGGTTTCCCATGGTCGCCCATGGAAACCCTGGTGCATCCCTATTAGGGTTTCTCCTTCCCTATTGCATTCCATAAAATTAATTATCACAATAGGGACGGAGAAATTCGTCTCTAGTCCATCACATGGCAAGAGGGATCCATCCCATACTCGAATGCGCAGCGGAAATTAATCAATTTGAGTTTCTTTCGCATCCCATAAATATTAATAATCAATGAACAGAAGGAATTAATAAAGAACTGCTAACCTGGTGAGCCTCAAGTGTTGCTCCTCCAACAGACAGTGGTTCTTCCTCCAATGAGCACTCCAAGCAAACAGATCTGAACCTCCAATGGTGCTACCAAGGTTCTACATGCCAATCCCAGATGCCCTCAAACTCAGCACAGATCTAGGGTTTCACAAACCCTAACTCTCAAACACAGGTGAGAGAAGTAAGAAGAAGAAGAGAGATCACAAGAGGGAGAGAGAGAAACCAAAAACATAGGAGAGAGAGTGTCTGCTCCAAAAATGTGGAGAGCTCCTTCTTCTACATTTTATGGTCCCCTATTTATAATAATAGGGTTTAATTAAATCCTAGATAGATTTAATAGAGCCCAAGTGAGAGTCTGACTCTCTCTCTCTCAGTCTGGTACTTCTGTTTAAACTCAAAGTGCTACACAGGTGAAGAAGCAGAATCTAATAGAGAAAGTATTAATTAGATTCTTTATTTAATTATTAATAGATAATTACAATTAGCACCAAATCCATTAATTAAATAAAGAGCCAATTAAATTAGCAAATTCCAAATAACTCCCTATATGATAACAATTTATCATATACAACCCCCCCCCACTAATCAACACCATCATTATGGAATCTAGGGCATGTATACATGTACTGCCAAACCGCAATCCATAGTACATGTCCATATAAGAGCGTCTGTGCATCCGATCAGGTCCCACAAAACTCGATAAAACACTTTATTTGAAATAACTATAAATAATGTATCATTTTATGTAAAATAAATTTTGCAAAACCATTTCCAAAACGGATCGATCCGCATTCTAATCCGACCATGCACAGACAGTCTCTATCTTGGTGTTCCCCAATCGGGCAGTGGTGACCGTGTTGGATAACTCCTTCACTCACAAAGTGTTCACGTATTCCCAGAACACCGGCTTTGACTCGTTTGAGTCTCAGTCATTGATGAACCAAAGAATGCGATCACACTTTGCAGTGACAGGGTTCCCTCAGGTACAGGGTATCGGTGACACATGTCTATCCCTTCCTACATCTGGCAGTAATACATGAGGGAATCGACAAAGTAGATTCTTCGCCAATGCACACATCAAACATGTGAGCACTCGCATTCGTACCCTGACATCACATGTCTAGGCATACCCAATGCGACAACCATATGATAAGGGTGCCCAGCCCAAACCCTAGTCGTGACTACCATTTTAAGTATAACTTACGGACACATAATGCTCAAAAAGTTTATATCGCATGTGACAATATTAAACTAAAATGTATAAATGTTCAATACAAAGGTGAACTGGGTTGAACCGGGTTTGATGGACACACACTTGTCCAACTTGAATCCGCATATTTTTTATTATTTTAATTACAGGGACCACCCAACATGAACATGGGAACCCTCCACTGATAGAGGGGAGTCTGAGGGACCACCTCATACCCCTGGTTCAGTGTGGACCCCACCAGTGAGCCTAGAATTAGTCAGAATCAATTTAAAAACTTATTTTTAAAAAGGGACTTAGTGACCAAACAGACCTTAGTTGGTCTTGGGCCTATAAATAGGTAGGCTTGAGCTCATTTAGAGCTCTTATTTTCCTACTGAAACCGAGAGGAGAGAAAGAAAGGGAAAAGGAGAGAAAGAGAAGAAGAAGAAGAAGGAAGAAGGAAGAAGAGGAGGGGGAGACCTACTGCAGCCATCCCAGCCTGCAACCGAGCCTATTCTTAGGCTGCTTCAGGTATAAAAATACCTATCCTCACCTGCTGTTCCCATTCCCCCTCTGTATATACTGTGTTTTTGCTTCCTGGGCAGCCTAGACTAGCTAGGGTTTGCCCAGTATTGGTCCAGATCTGCCATGCAGACCTTGTGCATGGAAGATCTGGAATATTTATGCATTTTAAACATTTAGATATGCTGTTCTTGTGAGCCGAATCTGGCTGTGCACAGCTGCACTGCCCAGATTCACTTCTGATCTATGGATTGGAACCCTGGGTGCAAGCTAGGGCTGCAGAGATCAAACCCTAGAGGATTGCAGCCCTAGACCCTCATTTGGCATGCTGTTCCAGCCCTGCATGTGGCTGAAACCAACTCCCAAGCTTAGCCAAAACCCTAAACACTATTCATTTAGGCTACTTGGGCAGCCACCATCAGCCTAAAGATAGATCTGATGAAGAATCCAATTGGACCATGGTGTAGGCCATCTCAGGGGCTACTAGACCCCCCTAACATGCAAAGGATCCATTTAAAGCCCAGCCTTGCAGGTCCCACCTTGGAAACTCAGCCTGCATCGATTCTACAGACATTGGGCGATGCACTGGGCGATGCAGCAACGCCCAAAGCCAACGCCCAGTGAGTGGAAAATCACTATTTTGGTGGATTGAGCTGGGGGGGATCTCACCCAATGGCCCCTGGACACTATGGGATGTGGGAAAAGACTAAAATACCCTTCCCCACATCTGTCTTGTATTTGAGAGTGCTTTGGAACCCTAGTGGGCCCCGCAGGTAAAGGGAGTCCTGCTGTGCTTGGTACTAAAGTGCAGACAAGCTGTGGACAGCACTGTAAGTATATCCTAGCCTAGGGTCAGGTATAACCTTGAAAATGACCATTTTACCCTTTGAGCCACTGGCATTGGTCGATGCACCAGGACATGACCTAAGGCCCAGTGATTCCAAGAGTGAACCAATTGAACCCCGGGTCAACCCAGTAAGATTAGGGTAATCCTAGGACTTCTAATGACAGACTGATAACTTAACATGGAAACTTTTGATTTACATCTAGGACTTGATCCTGTGCTTGAGGACAACAACCAGACAACTGCTGGAACTGAATTTGTGACTGAATACCCAGAGCCAAGTTTTGGTGAGTGAATAATACTATCATATGTGTAAATGTAATCATGATCTGATGTCGGCTAATAAGAATTGAATATAATTGCTGTGTTATTTACTTCTGTTCAATTACTCAAATCACTGCATAATGATTGTCTGTTGATCAACACTATGAATTCTTTTATGAAGATTGTGAATGTTAGACCAGATGCCGTAGTCGGCTTGGAAATGGGGCCTGTGGTAGCCCGTATTATAGGTTACGGTTGACACCGCTTGACTCATACGATGCCATATAGACATGGGGCTAGAGTTTCATCACCCATGCTATGCACCCTTGCCAACAGGGGTTAAGGTGTTTGATGCCTGTGGGGGCGACCATCAAAAAAAAAAAAAAAGAGAGAAAAGAGAAAAAGAAATGAATAGAACACCGGAATGGTGCATGAATGTATAGAACACCGGAATGGTGCACATGGACTATAAGCCAAAAAAGTTAAGAAAGAAAGAAATGGATTGTCCCATGGGCTAATCACAGAGGGCTGGTCGGGCTGACCTTGGTGAACGAATGCGGGAGTTGACTGATCCACTCTGATAACTCAATGGGTGTATCACGGGAAGGGGTTAGAAGCCCACACCAGGGATACATGTATGGGGATTATAGTAGCACAGACCCGACTTAGTTGTATTGCTAGGTGGCTAATAATTAAACTAGACTTGCATATTATGTAGGACCATATGAATTGTAAATTATGATTGCATGTGCATGCATGATTGATGTTATTCGCTCACGAGCTCAGTGGGGCTCACACTCTATTGTGCAATGTTTTTCTTAGATGATTTTGCAGGTAGATGTCGTTGTGGCATGGTGGGCCATCTCAAGGAGGAGACTTTTGGTTGTTATGATGATATTGGTGTGGACCCCGATGGAGGTCATATCGATCCTGTGCACATTTTTGGTGGTTGTTGATGAAGACCATTGAAGTGTGTTCATGATAGATTTTTGACTTGGGGACTCCTTTTGGGTTATTTGGAGTTATCCCCGTTCTGACTTAGTTGTTGTAGGTTTTCCTTTTCTTTCTTTTTAGGGTTGAGTATGCTCGCCCTGTTTATGTTTATGTATGTAGTATTGTACTTATCAGCTTTGTATCTTTGTTTTCTTTGCTTGTGGGTTGATGGGAAATGTAAAACTTTTATATGTATATATTATCACAGTTTCCCCATATCGCTATGCTTCCTTTTATTATTGAACTGTAGTTTATCTGCGACACTCTGATCTTACCTATGGTAAAGCATTGGTTGTGGCTCCATGATCGTAAGCACTGCTTCTAAATCTGTGGGATTTGGCGGATTACTGTTATGCAATTCGGGTCACCTACCCAATCCTCCTAAGGGGTGGTTTGGGGTATGACATGTGCATCCATCATGAACTGTTTGTAGTTATGTGTTTGTGTGTATGTGCATTCCCCTTTGCTCTCTCACTAGCTTGTGGAGCTAACCCCGTTGCGGAACCTCTTTTTGTTGTTATGCAGGTAATACTCTTGTTGTGCTCCTTTGATGCTAATCTAGTGGAGCTATTGGCTTGGAGTTGAATGTTGGTGTACATTCAAGGATGGTGCCCTTGGGGCATAATCTTATTCTTTACTTTTAGAATGATCTTTTGTCATGTACAAACTCCATGTATACCTTTAGAGTAATTACTTGATGGTTATAGGAAAATTGTAACTACAGTATATATTATCATTAACTAACGAACACCTTGTAACTATTTGATTTTAATTGATGTACGCTTCCACTGACTTCGATCTATCTTGGAATGTCTCATTCCGTTGATTTTCACACTCTGATATTATTATGTTTTTAACATTGGTTCTAGACTGTGGATTGGGACACTGTATCTGTGATCCTGATAGTTATGGGGATGGCACGTGTCGTCTTAGTCACCCCTTTTCTTGTACTTTATCCTTTATTGGGATGGGGGCGTGACAAATTAAATCCAAGTTCTTACATTCAAGGTAAAACTAAAAATAAGGTTAGGGCCAAGCCCACCAAAACATCACAAAAATTTGAAATAAATAGAAAGAATTCTTGAGGATCATATCCTCAATCACAGTGCCCCACAGGCTTGCTCGTCACATCCGAAATCAGCTCCTTGTTCCTCGGACTATGAAACTATCAATCGTCTCCATGATCGACCATAACCATGATATCATCAGTGCCCACCAACAATAACATGTCTTGCATCAAAATCTAAAAAAAAAAGAGAGATTCTATGGGGGATGAGCTTTACTAAGCCCAGAAAGAGAATTAGACCACATAAGCATATGCAATAATTCATGAATGCACATCTCACAAGGAGGCAACCCAACCCTGATAAACAAGTCCCATAGCATCCCATACCACTAGGACAAGTTGTATATCAGATTCAGTTTATAGTCATGCAAAGGAATGAATTCATTTTAATTATTATCCACCTAACAACATATGCCTAAGTCTAGGTAAAGTGCTACTGCAACATCCCCTAGGTAGCATCCCTGGTCCCAAAACAGTGGACCTAAAGATGTAACCCAAGTTGTAGTTGGAAGCTTGCCATACACGTGTATGTCCTGTATAACAAAGCCCCGAAGCTAACTCTACTGCACCTCCCATTCCAGCATTCCCATTAGACCTGGGAGTATAGTGAATGACATTCTGGCATTCCCATCAGACCTGCCATGGGTTATCCAACACCTTACCCCCTGTTGGTAAGGGGTGTAGCACTGGAGATAATCCAACCTAACCATCATGCATCTAACATGAATATGTCGCATGCATACATATATGTATAGGGGCCAAGATCATAGTACCGGTATTCCTGTCAGCCACACCATCCCTCGTTTCCCCTAACATAGATATATACATGCATGATGGTGCATGTGAATGCATATGCCCATAGGCCGAGATTATAGTACCGGTATTCCCTTCAACCACACTATCACCTGTCTCCTATGGCATACACAACAACATACAAGTACGATGAATGTGGTACCGAAGGCACGGTTTGTCCATTAAAAACCCATGTCCAGCCTAATGTAAGATACAATTGTAGAGACTAGCATTATCCTCAGCCCTAGATCCCATTTCACATGCATGATGCTCTACTATCAATGATAATATAAAAAATATGCAAACAACCAATGAAATCCTTCCATATGCCTTGAACATATATGTAGAATAAAGTACAACAATGATATGCAATGATACATGATGCCTATATAATCAAAAAATCCTGCATGATGAGGAATTTTGTCGAGCACTATGCACGCATGTATCAATCATAACTAAAAATAGCATAAACACTCCATAAACTTCTCCATGTTTAATCCACTTAGAATCTCCTTAACTTGGGTGATTTAATCTCGCACTTCACCTCCCAATGGCACCAGCTAGGCCTCACCGGAAGTTGAATCAAATCCTAAACAATAATTATAGAAGAATCATTTAATTAACAATAGTCCTAATCAAATAACTCAAGAACATGCCCCAAGAAGTCACAATATTGATCAAGGGTTTGGTACCCAAAGTGTGGAGATTATCAAGGGCACAATAGACATTACATAGGTGTAGCAATCCACCAAAATAGGGAGGCGGCTGATGGCCATCTGCCTCTAAATTGGGGTCAGCTTTGCTATATTTTCAGCTTAGCTTGGTAGTCATCCCAAGCTTCATGGAAGCTCTAATAATGATCCCAACACCTTCTATTGGGTCTAGGTACACCTGAGAACTAAACCAATTGATTAGAAAGAGTTCAGGTGAAGGATTTAAGGCTTAGAAGCCCCAAATGAATAGAGAATCTCAATTGGTTTATAGATGAGGCATACCTACAACTAAAAGTAGAGTAGAGCCTAAATCTTCAATTAGATTACTAAAAATATCAACTATGAAAGTAATCAATCTAATCTTCATCAAATCCCCAATTAAAAACACTAAATCAAGAGCTAATCATTTGAAGAATTGAAAGAGTAGGGTGAATCTAGCAAACCTTGGAGATCTAGGTCAAGAGGGGATGGTTCAGCTGAGTTCCCAAGCTTCTCCTCCTTTCTCTCCTTCTTTCTCCTTCCTTAGCTCCCTCCCACGAATTTGGCAAAGAGGCTGAGCAAAAAGGGGTTTTAGAAGCTCATTTCCTTAAATAGAAAGCTTAAACTAAGGCCTATTTGGTTGGTCTATGAAAAACCCATTTTAAAACTACATTATTCCATCATTTTGACCAAGCATACCCCTCACCATGGTCCCACAATGAATTATAGGGTTTATAAGGGTCCCACAGCTTAGGGTAGCCATAGGTTAGGTTGCATTAGGTCTATGTGGGCCCACAATAATGAAATGTTGTTTTAGGCACCTCTGGGCTGAGGAGGCAGATAGGCGGATGATGGATTGATCTGCTACCTACCCTAGGTGGCTGATACAGTAGCTAGGGGCTCAGGGGTAGGCGGCTGATGGGGATCTGACACCTATTTAGGCGGCTGATGGACCTGCAAGGGGCTCAAAAGGGTCCTAAGGGCTGCCAGTGAAGCTAGATTTAGCCTAGTGAGGGTTTGAGTTCCAAACAAGGCTGTGTGGCACTTCCAAAAACATAAAATGGGCTTCCCAAAAAGGTCAAGGACCTCTCCTAATGGTTGGAGTAATGGTTTGTGTCACTTACCAAAGGTTAAGGGTATGTTCAAGTAGGGGGCCGGTGTGATAACATCTGATGTTGTTGTTACATAGATTGCATCATATTGGCCATGATGTCAGCCACATCTCCAGTAGTCATAAGAGGTGGGGGTACAGGAGCATGAGCTGGGGGAACTTCAAGTGTGTTCTCAGGAGTGTCGCTTGTACCTACATCATGTGCAACCAGATCTTGGGGAGGTTGATGTGGAGGAGGAGGACGTGCTCCATGGGGAACATTTCAAAAGGATCTAGTTTGAACCATATTTGTCCTCTGAGAAAAGATTGGAAAGTATGGTCATTGTTTGTAACATGAGGAGATTCAATATTTATTGCACACTTAGAGACAACATACACACAAACTTGAAGCATTTGAATAGATTGTTTTGGAACAAGCAGTTGAAAATGCATAGGCGCAATGATCATTAGGTACTGGATTTGGTCTGACCATCGATTGAGTAAGTTTTTGATACAGGTTGTTTGGGTTTGGAGGTATTCTACTCTCCTTTCAATCACATAGAAGTCCCTCATTGTCAAGGTTCGATCACGAAATAATTGGTTTATAGATACCTACGATCGTTGATCATCATCTCGAGCTTATTGTTTAGCTCACGAACATCATTATCATTGTAATAATATTCCTTAGTCGGTCTTAGGATATAACTCATTGCGACCCCTTTGCAGTGTTAACTCACCGATGGGGTGCGTCGACGCGTCGCTTCGCCACTCCCATCTCCTAAGGAAGGTATTCAAGTTAGTAAGCATATCAATCTCTTCTTATACGCTTCTATGAACTATGGGGTCCACACATCCCAACTAAATCAGTATTATTTACTATTGTTTATTATTATTATCATTATCATTATTATATATTATTAAATTATTATTTATTATTATTTTTTTAAAACTAGTCATAAACCCTCAATCCTAGCCCTCTAGACTGTGGGTACCGGTTTGTGGCGACCGACCTGAGCCCTAACTAGATGGCCACACTTGAGTGGTTTGCTTAGCCAAAATAAGTATAGGCCACCGGTTTGTGGTGACCAGTCTATGGAGCTGAGATGGACCAATCGTCCGGTGGTACAGGGCAGGGTAGTTAAATGAGCACGGGGTCCATTCAAATCATTTGAAACTCAACCTATCTTGGCTCCAAAGGTCTCTATACTATGGGGAATCATCTTCTAAGGCTTCATAACACCATCTAGGGCATTCAACCAAGCTTTTCAAGGATTTACATCCTCTCTTGGTAAGTTTCCTACTCTCTTATCTTTTAGGTTATTGTTCTTCCCTTTTGAATGTTCTCTCTTCTCTCTTAAATTTTCTTTGATTTCTTGTTTGGATTTCATTTGTTTTAGTGATAGGATCACACATACTCTAGTTCTTATGATTCCACATTACTCATTAGTGTTTTGTCATGTTTCCATAAACCTTAATTCACTTAGAATGCTTGATTTTTGTGAAACCCTATTTTCCAAGCTCTATTATTCTAGGTTTCTTGGGGTTATGATGTGTGTTTTCCTATGAATTACACTTGTTTAGAGTCTCCTTATGTTAAATTGATAATTCTCACTCTTGCATTATGGATGTAGTTTAGGTTACATGTTTTTTGTTTTTAAAGTCTCCTAGCATTTCAATTTCTTCAACTATTTTCTTAGGTTTTATATCATCTCCTTCAACATGTAGCCCTAGTTTGTTTTCCATAATTTTATTCACTTCATTAAGAACTCAATTGCAAAGTAGCTGATTTTTTTTTGTTCATGGTTGCAGTTGGATTCTTTAATGGCTGTAAGAGGTAGGGGTAGTCGAGGACGAGGTGGGAGAGGTGGAGGAGTTGGTCCAGATGCACCCAAACCTGAATTTTATTGGTTTTGGTTTTGAAATGTAGCGGAACAAGATGAATATGACTAATGGTTTGTTAACAAACCGATTGAACACAAGCAAAAAGTGAAGATGATGGACATGGGTCACTTCCGGGTTTATAGCAGATTTAAGAGTTTGGGCTAGCTTCCAGTGTTGTGGCCAGACGAGGAGTGCTACCCTAGATTGGTGCAACACGTCTTCTGTATCTTGACCTACCTACATGAGGGAGATGAATTTACCATCTACAGCTACGTAAAGGGTCAGAGAATTTCCTTCAACACTGCACAGTTGGCAGCAATGCTGGGGGTGTCAAATGAGGGGTAAGGGAGGTATTGTCCCCCAAGATCAGAGGCATTGGAGTTCCTTTCTTCGGAGGAGCTTAGTGATGTATTCTCCATCCTTACCAATGGGAAGACAGAGTTTAGGACAAAAAGCGAGTTGGACTATGTTCCTTCTGCTCGAGTTCTTTCAAGAATATGTAGCTATAACATCACTCCAAAGGGAGGTCACCAAACTGAGACAAGGGTCATGCAGGCTTATACCACCTTCTGCCTCTATATAGGTCATCCACTATGTTTTCCATAAATCTTGATGCGTACCATGGCATACCACTGTGACAACCCCGAAGATGGAAACTTGCCCTATGGGAGGATGCTCAGCAAGGTCTTCGGACAATGTGGGGTGATAATTGATGGCGAGGATTCTTCGGCCTATAGGGAGGTAGTTATTGATCGCACCACCCCCAATAACATGGGCATCACTGATCCACAGAGATCCCCCGACCTGACTCCTTTGGGTACGTTGGAAGTTTGAGTCCCCATGGAGGTTGTCACACCCCAAACCACACCCTGGGAGGATTAGGTAGGTGATCCGAATTGCATGGTAGCAATCTGCCAAACCCCAAGGATCCAAAAGCTATTAATACTATTCACAAACACACACACCCATAATAATGAATTAGATTGAACACAGAGTGTAGTAGAAGCTAATATTTACATTAACATCAAACTAAATATTTACATACATGTTTTTGTTCCTGCTCTCTCTCTCTCTCTCAAGATACACTGGTAGTCCCAACTCTTTCAACCAAAGCTTTACAAAATAATAAAATGGGCAAGACAACTTGGGCCCCAAATAAAGCTATACAAAAGGGGATTGGTAAGTAGATTTCTATCTACAACAAAAGAATCCCAAGGTTAGAAGAAAAGTCAGCTGCCCACCCATCACGGGTCATCATCAACAATCACTGAAAACACCTATGCTAGAGGAATGGCCTCCGACCGGGTCCAAACCCACACAGTCATAATAATCATGGCCCGCCTGCATGAGATGAGCCTCCCTGCTATCGTGACATCCACCTGCAAGATCATCTAACAAAAAGACATATACAAGAGTGTGAGCTCCACCGAGCCTATGAATGAAATATAACCATGCATGCACATGCAAGCACAACCAAATGAGTCCTACATGCAATGCAGTCTATATTATTAATTAACCACTTAACATCACAACTAAAGTAGGTAAAAGTGCTACTACAATCCCCAATACATGTATCCTTGGTGCGGGTTTCTAACCCCTTCCCGTGATACACCCATTGAGTTGTCGGAGAGGACCAGTTAGCTCCCGCATCAATCACCAAGGTCAGCCCGACCAGCGCTCTGGGATTAGTCTATGTAGTCACCCATCACCATTCCGGTATAACATTTTTTTTCTCTGGCATTCAGCCACAAAATCACTTTTTCGGTGTAACACAATTCTATTCCTTTTTCTCTTTTTATATAGGCACTCCCAGAGACATCCAACACCTTAACTCCTATTGGCAAGGGTTCGTAGCACTGGTGATGATGGCTATAGCATCTAATCTAGCAATTTCACATACAATCATCATTATCCATTCCCAATATTCATCAGATAAGAATTCAGCATTTAGATAGATCATAAAACAATTAAAGTAATTGAACACAGTAAGTAATGTTGTTGTAACTGTCATGACTCATTAGTCATGTTACATTTACACACATGGTGTAATTCCACTCACCTTGCTCTAGTCCCACTTGCTCTACAGTCAGCTCGGTCCCGGTCGGTATCTGACATTGCACCTCGAGCTCGGGATCAAAACCTAAGTTAATCGAATCATTAAAGTATGTCAAGCAAAGTTCAAAAGTATATTAATGTCCTAGGGTTGGTCTAGGTTTAGATGGACTCAACTTGAACACCCAAGTATTGTTTATACTCTTCTGGGACTTGCACTGGGCTTTCGGGTCAAACTCCCAATGCATCATTCAGAGATGCAGAGTTAATCTTTATGTATTTTTACAGCAAGATTTGCCTATGCATGGCTCTATTAATCCCATAAAATAGTACCAAGGTTCCCAGCCTATGTGAGGCTAGTCTGTGTGTGGGTTCTTGGCTCTGTGGGGCCCACTTGAGCATCCAAGGTGTGGATGATAGCAAGGACGACAGCAAGGACCAAAAGGGTGGAAACAAATCTGAGCCCAAACAACACCACTGGGCATGTGACTAGGCATTTGGGTCAATCGCCCAGTGCATCACCTAGTGCCTTTTAAACACCAGTTTTGGCTCCAAAACTTGGATTTGGCTGTTGGTTTGCCCAAGATTTCGATCAGGGATGTCCTCAGGAGGATTATGACCCTAAAATGAAGCTAAATGGACTGGGTTTAATGGATCCAAGGTCAGGTTATCCAATTGGGAGTTGGTTTGGGTTCTAACATCACAGAGAATGGCCTGTCATGGCTATGCTTAGGCTTTGGATTTGAATTTGGCTGCATGCAAGGCATAGATCACCTATGTTTACCTACAACAGGCTTGGTTTTAAGCTAAGACATGAATAAAACCATATGCTTGCAAAGATCTATGCCTACATTGCCTAATCGGGGTGTAACTCTGTAGTTCAGCTCATCTCAGAGACTGACTTCTATTTCGTACATAGTAATAGCTTTCAATCTCAGTTTAATGGCTAGATCATGCATGCAATGTACATGCATGCAGGATCCAGAGCTCCTCTAGGCACCTAAGTGATGTTCTTAGCATTACTAGCTAGAGACTCAACCTATAGACACAAGAATTAGGTGCAACCTTAGATGGATAGCAGTGTTATGAGCTAAAACATATACCTTCAAGCTATGGAGGTGCTCAATCCAAGTCTAGATCCAATCCCTTACACCTTCTTCCTTCCTTCCTTCTCTTTCCTTCTCTTCTTCTTCCTTCTCCTTCTCTTTCTTTCTTTCTCTTTACTGTAGGAATAGTAGAATGAAATAGAGAGGCTGGGCCCTCCTATTTATAGTCCCTATGGCCTTAAGGCCTGTTTGGCCATGCTATCCCACTTTCAAAAATGCATTTTTAAGTGCATTCTAGCCCATTTCAGCTGCATAGGTGGGGTCCACTAGGTTCTAGAGGTGGGTAATGGTTTCTAAAATTCCCATCTACCTCTAGGGGGTGTCCACAGGCTGTATGCATTGTTCCCATTTGTTTGGAATCAAAACTATAAGTTTCAGTCACTCTAGGCATTTCACTGGGCATTTAGGTCAATCGCCCTCCTATTTATAGTCCCTATGGCCTTAAGGCTTGTTTGGCCATGCTATCCCACTTTCAAAAATGTATTTTTAAGTGCATTCTAGCCCATTTCAGCTGCATAGGTGGGGTCCACAAGGTTCTAGAGGTGGGTAATGGTTTCTAAAATTCCCATCTACCTCTAGGGGGTGTCCACAGGCTGTATACATTGTTCCCATTTGTTTGGAATCAAAACTATAAGTTTCAGTCACTCTAGGCATTTCACTGGGCATTTAGGTCAATTCCCAGTGCATCGCCCAGAGAATGGATCTCTGCTGTATTTTCTTTGGCCTTGCACAAGGGTTGAGGCTTCGACTTGGGAACTTCACCAATACCATTTCCAAGACAAAATAAACATCTGAATGGGTATGGCTCCCATTTATTTGTCAGAGAGGGAGATTACCTGGAGTTGAGCTGTACATCAGGCTATGGGCTGAGTAGCTGCATGCGTTTGCAACCCATCTTCTCAAAGGTATGATGGATGACATCCTTGGAGGTTCTCCTCTAAATTCAAGCACAAGGGTGACACACCACAGTGTGTTTGGGTGATTGGTCACAGGCTCATATCCTTCAAGCAAAGTTTCAGTCAGTCTGGGGCAGGTTTAACATTCTCCCCACCTTACAAAAATTTTGTCCCCAATATTGGCTTACCCAGTAACTCAAAAGAGTTGAGGATATTTATCTTGCATTTCTTCTTTGCGTTCCCATGATGCTTCCTCTATTGGGCAGTTTCCCCATTGAACCTTGATGAATGCGACTGTGCGGTTATGGAGATTATGCTCATTTCTGTCTAATATCTCTGTCGGCTATTCCTCATAGGTCATATCAGCATCTAGCTGCTCAGGTTCGGCTGAGAGCACATGTGTCGGGTTGTTGATATATTTCCCTAGCATCGACATATGGAATACATCATGGATGCCTTGTAAGGATGGCGGTAGTGCCAGTCGATACGCTACTGGTCCAACTCTCTTCAGGATCTCATATGGGTCGATATATGTTGGACTCAATTTACCCTTCTTGTTGAAACACAGTAACCCCTTTGTTGGAGAGACTCGGAGAAATACCTTCTCACCAACTCCAAACTCACTGTCCTTCCTTTGATTGTCAGCATAACTCTTCTGTCTGGATTGAGCCGCTCTGATCTTTCCTGATCACGTCTACTTTTTTGTAGGTTACCAGTATCATTTCAGGGCCAAGATACTTCCGTTCTCTGACTTTGTCCCAATATAACGGTGTGCTGCACTTCCAACCATACAAGGCTTCATATGGTGCCATGCCAATGGTGGAGTAGTAACTATTATTGTAAGCGAATTCCACCAAGGGAATGTGGGCATCCTAACTGTTCTTCATCTCTAGTATGCAAGCTCTGAGCATGTCCTCCAAAGTTTGAATTGTTCTTTCAGATTGTTCGTCCGTCTGGGGAGGAAAGTCATGCTAAGATTTAGCTGGGAACCCAATGCCTGTTGCAGACTCCTCCAAAATCTTGATGTGAATCGAGGGTCCCTGTCGAACACGATGCTGGCGGGCACGCCATGCAAGCGGATCACCTTTTCAACGTATAGCTTGGCGAGCTTTTCCATCGAATATGTCACACCCCCAGAATGACTATGTATAAATCGTAAATAGTTCATGAATTTTAAAACTCCATCACCATCACAGTTATCCATCCAAATATCCATGATACACAAAACCATCAGAGTCATAACGGAAACATTCATGGGTTAGGGGCATCTAATAAACATATATCTACCCCAAATACCCATCCATTGGATAGTAACACTGTTGGCTTCTATCCCTATTATTTACAGTTATCCTATAAAACATTCAACAAGATAATTGTCAAAATATCCATAATGGTAATAAAGATCTTATCCAAACTATAAGAAATAAAAAAGGTCCTCCTCTTTAACCCGATTGATCCTGCTCAATCACTAATCCTTTACCCTTGACTTTTGCTCCTTGATCTGTGGATACATTCAACAATAATGGGATGAGCTTTACAGCCCAGTAAGGAAGATAATCAATCATGCATAACTATACATATACATAATCCATAACTATTCTTGGAGCAACATGCATCTTACATTATTTTTATTATTTTTTGAACCATTCATAAGTTATCCAGTTTCATTCTTAGCCGTAGTCTCATCTTACTTTTGGATATGGTATTCACTAATATCGGGTTGTGTCTTGGTAGAACCCTCAATACCTCTTATGACACCATTTTATACCTTACTGAATCTTCTATTGACTCAGGACATCAATTGACTTTCTTTCTTTATCCTTGACCATTCATTGTATACTAAAAGTACCATTTCATAATTAACTTTAACATTACCATGAACATGTACATGGTAATTAGGGAGTATATCATAATTCTATGCACCACAAGGGCACATGCATTCGTTTCATTCTTTAGTCTATTCATAGTCCTATGTAATTATGTATCCCTTCAATCATCCGCATTATACTATGTGTGGGATGATTATTGTATCATCTTCATCATAACTTTGCATTTAGCTTTCCACTCACAAACCATTTATCATGCATTCTTACCATTCTGGCCATTTATCGTACGTATAATACTTAATTAGTATCTTTTATCACGTTGAACCATCATACTTACACTCTGACATGCATCCTTTATATAAATCATGTATGCATAGCTCATAGTTGACATGAATCATAGCATTCATGCGTTCCAATCATCATTCATACATTTTTATCATTCATAACTTATAACTAACATCTCTTCTCATTTTGAGTTCTCATACCCACTTTTTAATTTACATATTTTAAATCTATCATGTGAGCATCTTACATAGTTAGCAAAATTCATAATATTCATCCATTTGCATTATCATAGATGATGAACACATTTATGTGTGAAATCTTAGGGCATAAAACATATATTTTACCACATTGGACAGAGTTATTTTGGTGCTTTCTTGTGCTTTTCAGGTTTTGGGCTATTTTGGGCTATTCTGGACTATTGGGAGCTGCATGTCCCAATTTACATGTAAAGTTATCATTTTTCTTTCCATGGCTATAAAGAGGATTAAATTTGGAGCAAGTTGGATGTGATGAAACGCAAGTACGCATTTGTCTAGCCCACTGTACAGTTGATTATTCTTTTTATCCCAAGAAAGGATAATGGGTCAGAAAGGAGCTGTAGTGCAAGCCCATAGTCATTCTACCACTGCCTAAGGACATTTTTGACATTATAGAAGATATTTCTAAGCAATGGTGGAGATCTACTGCAAGTACAGGGCTGTTTTGGCAATTTTGCATTCTTGAAGAGAGAGAAGGACTGCTACCCACATGGAGGGACCCACACTGGCACTAGATTCCATAGTTTTGAAAGCCCACAAGGTGTCCATGATTTTTTTGGGCTGCATTTAATGCCCCACGATTTTTAGAGGATACATTGGGAATTTTTTTATTTGGTTGAGTGGAATCCTAGTCATCACTATCCTAGTAATCATTCTCTCTCTCTCTTCCAACTTTTCAAGGGCACTTTTGGAAGTCTACTTGGGATAGATTTATTTTGAAAGATATTTTCTCATCTATGGAAGGTTGAAAAGTCAAAGATGCTTTGAACTCATTGCTTGGAGAAGATATCTACAAAGAAAAGGAAGCACAAGTTAGAATTAGAAATTTACTTTCCTAGAAATAGAAGGTTTATGTAAACAATATTCTCTTCTCTCCCTCTTTCTATTTATTCTTTTTTTTCTTGGGGATCAAGCATTGTAAAGAAGGAAGGAGAAGAGAATCTTCTCCTATTTTTGGATTCCCTTCTCACACTCTCTCTCCTCTCCACGATTTTTAGAGGGAGAGCAGCCCAAAATCGGGGAGCTCCTCCCCCTCTTTCCTTTCCTCTCTTCTTCTCCCCTTTCCCCTCTAAATACCCCCTACCTCTCTTGTAAAGTTTGCTCATTAATTAGTGAAATTTCTTCTCTTCTTTTCCTTCTAAATTGTGATTTTTTGCTTTCTAGTTTTTAGTTTTGATTTCATATGATTAGTTCTTTCAAGTTCATAGTTTTGATTTCATAAGTCTAGTTTAATGGTTGTAGTAGTTTTAGTTTAGAGCTTCCTAGTCTAAGTTCCTATGTTGATGACAAGACTTGGAGATTTCGAAGAGGAAGCGATGGTAAGTTTATTCAAGCACATCAAGTTATCTCATTCTCTAAACCTTTAATCTCATTCTCCCTCTCCTCTATCTCTCTCTATCTTCTTCTTCTTCTCCCTCTATTTCTTTTATTTCTTTTTATATGGTTGTGGTTTGTGAATTCACTTTTATTCCCTTATTTCTTTTTATGTGGTTGTGAAGTGTGGTTGCATTTTTGTTATTCCTTCTAATTTGGGTTAGTTTGATAGATTAGATGCTCATGTGTTAGGACGCCAACTTAATCCCTTAAGTTTGTTAGATGCTTATGAGTTAGGATGCATTAATTTTCATTAGTTTGATTAGTTTAATTTAACACTTTAATTTGGTTCACTTTGCATTACTTTTAAGTTGGTTAAATAGAGTGGCGTATATCTCCTCGTGTTCGACCCGTAGCTGCGATTGACCTGTACGCTTACGGTATTATTTTAACTCAAACAAATTTTTGGCGCCGTTGCCGGGGAGATTATTGACCACTTTATTTTTTTTATTTTTAAGTAATTCGAAGTGCTTTATTTTATTTTACCTTTTCTTCTAAAAAAAAAAATCAGTTTTTGAAAACCTCTTCTTGTTTTTCTTCTGTTTCAAATAGTGTGCGCCCAATCTAAAGTCCTTTATATTCTCCAACCCTCCATCTTTTGGTATCCCTCATAGGATTAAGTTACCTATGACGCTACATCTTGACTTGGTTGGGTGGATTGGCATGTGACTTATCTTTGGAGGTGACCACTCTTGATAATAGGAAAGTGACATAGTGAGTGAGTTTGGAGACAAAAACATATAGTAGTCCTCCATCCTGCATTAGAATCCACTTAGAGTTGCACGTAGGTGGCTATAGAAGACTATACGGGTTCCCTTGTTGTCAACCTATATGGCATCCTTACAGCTTTGGAACCATTGTTTCGATTTTTGAGGGATAGATGCACTATCTACCTTGGACTCCCTCTTGTTTTTGGTGATTATTTCTAAGTCTTTTATTTTTGTTTAATTTTCTAAAGGAGACCTTATATCTATTTAGGTTGCTTCGATGTGGACTCGTGATTCAAGTAACCGTCTTATTAGAACACCACCTTCTCCACTACCTTTGACCCCACCTTTGACCATGGGTGACCAACAACCCAAGACTCTTAAGGATAGGTTTTACCCTACTAGGGCTACACAGCCTTCTTGCATCAACTTACCACCTGTTACAGGAAACAATTATGAACTCAAGACCAACTTCATTAGCATGATACCCCACTTTCATGGGATGGTCAATGAAGATGCATATCTCTTCCTTAGGGAATTTGAGGAGGTCTGTGCTTTAATTAAGGTCCAGAATTTGACTGATGATGCAGTTAGGCTTAGGTTTATACCCTTTGTCCTGAAAGACCAGACCAAGAAGTGGCTCTATGGACTGCCAACAAATTCCATTAATACATGGGATGAGTTCACCATTGCCTTCTTGAGAAAATTTTTCCCTCTTTACAAGACCAATAAACTCAAGAGTGACATACTCCAGTTTAGGCAGAAACCACAAAAGTCCTTTTCTAAATTCATGGAAAGATTCAAGGACCTCCTCTTAGAATGCCCTCACCATGGTTTTGAATTGTGGCAGCTATGCCAAATTATTTATGAGGGTATTGACTTTCAGACCAAGCAACTTGTAGAGTCCATGTGTCCTGCAAGCTTTACTTCTTTTTATGAGAAAAATGATGTATGGACATTCTTAACCAACTTGGCTGATAAGACTAGGGAGTGGGAATCTTCCTAAGAGGCTAAAAGGACCACTAAGGGGTATCTCATTAAGGGTATGCCAGCCAAGGAGGCCAAACTTGACAGTCTCATAAAAAGGTTGGAGTCCATAGTTCTTAAAGAGTCTATACCAGTTAATCAGGTCTACCAGGTAAATCATGTGTCAATATGCAGTTGGTGCCAAACCCCTCGACATCTTTTGGAGGAATGTCCCAATACCTTTGTGGGCAATTTCAACACTGAGAATGTAAGTGCACTCTATCAAAATAACCCATATAGCAATACTTACAACCCAGGATGGAGAGATCACCCCAATTTCTCCTGGAATCAAGGGAACCAAGCAGGCCCATCCAACTTTAACCATAAAGGCTAGCTTGGTCTCCAAAGGCCCAACTTTGCACCACAAAGCCAAGGTATGCATCCTCACCCCTTTCCCCCTCGTCCTCATCTAGGACCTTCTATTAATTCTGCTAAGCCTCCTCTCCTTGCACCTTATCAGCAAACCCCAGGGTTTACCAATACAGAAGAGGCAACAAGACTGAATGAGATGGATAATAAGATAGCCCTTCTCATGACAAACCAAAATAATATGGAGAGACAGCTCACTCAGATTGTCACAATCTTACATGAGAGGGAAATAGGGAAGTTACCTAGCCAACCTGAGCCAAATCTTAGGCATCAGGTTCGTGTTCAGTAAGGTACCCAAGCTCCTCCACTCAATGTTGTACAAGGCCAACAGCATCAAGGGCCCTCCAGCCAGGTAAATGCAATATATGTTTTGCGGAGTGGCCGTGAGTATCAACAGGTTAGTACACCTAAATCTCTACCATTTATTACTCCTGTTGATTCTCCCCCTTCTGAAGAGGCCATTGTAGTACCTTCTGTTCCTGGTTTGTCTGATGAACCTGAAGTAATTCGAGATGATTTGGTTGAGGAAACCAAAGATGATTCTGTTGAGAAAGTGAAAGAGACCACCCTTGAAAGAGTTTACACCCCACCTGCCCTTTCCCAAATAGGTTGGTTAGCAAGAAGTCTCCTTCTGTGGAGAAAATTTTGGATGTTTTTAAACAAGTTCAAGTAAACATTCCTCTATTGGATGCTATAGCCCAGGTCCCCGCTTATACTAAAGTCCTCAAGGACTTGTGCACCCAAAAGTGGACCATTAATGTACCCAAAAAGGCATTCTTGGCTGCTAATATTAGTTCTTTCATCGCACAGCCGATAGCAGCCAAGCATAAGGATCCTGGAAGCCCCACCATCTCTTGCACTATAGGCAACACCACCAATGATCATGCCTTATTGGACCTTGGTGCAAGTATGAACCTATTGTCTTATCATGTCTACCAACAATTGGGATTGAGAGAGCTGAAACTGACCAGAATTACTGTCCAACTTGTAGATAGGTCGGTTAAAATTCCTAAGGGGATGATTGAGGATGTTCTATTGAAGGTTGGGGAATTTATTTTTTCTTTGGATTTTATTGTTTTAGATACCCAACCTACTGCCAACTTCAAGGATCAAATCCCTATCATCTTGGGTAGATCATTCCTAGCTACCAGTAATGCTTTAATTAATTGTAGGAATGGTCTCATGAAACTATCTTTTGGCAATACCTCTGTGGATTTTAATGTGTTTAGGTTGGCCAGGCAGCCTGATATGGATGAAGAGGTATATGTGCTTTAGAAATTCCTAGATGATGAGACTCTCTTTTTTAATTTTGATTCGGGATTTCAAGGCTATACGGAGGAATTGGAAGGTGTTGATGATACCACCTTATCTGAGGTTTGGAGCATCAAACCACCATTGGAGCCCCTTGAACGCCTATCCACCTCCATTCCTCAACCCTTCATATTTGATTCTCCCATTATTGTCCCATATGTTGATTGGTCCAAACCTCCTCGGTTTGATGATTTTATTGAAGACGACAATGTTAGTCATGATGCTCCCCAAGTATATTATCGTGATCCTGATTTGGACAACCAAGTTATGCAATGGGCGGATAGTTTTATTGCTAGGATTGATTTGAGTAAACCTCCCATTTTTTATGATTATTTTGATGAGGTCATTCCTAATCCTTTTTATGCTTACTGTGATCTATTCTTGGTTGGTTTTTGCGATAATGACCTGCATTCTGTATTAACCTTGGGAGAAAATGGACAGATATATGGCCTGAGTTTTAATGCTTTCATTTTCCACTGTCTCATATGGACAGAATTTACTGTTGGGTATTACTTATGTGTGCTTAACCTCCATGTTATTTCTCGCTTTACTAAAATTCATGGTCGAGTATTTTCTGGTTCTGAAGTTCTTTCTACATTTATCGACCATGAACTGATGTTCTGTTGCTACCCCTAGTACTTTTTGTAGAGCTCATGACTCTTCATGATCCTCTTTGTTGATTATATCTGGTAAGTCCCTTCATCTCCTCCCTTGTCCTTATTCTTTATTTTCTGCATGCATTGAGGATACTGCATGAATTGAGTGTGGGGGGGTGTGTACTTAATTGGGGAATTTTGTGAATTTTGATTGTGGTGGTAGTTTGATTTGGTGCATACGTTTCTTTGATTGCAAAGCAAGAAAAAGAGGGAATTAGGTGCCCTAGCATGCGGAATAATAAAAAAATCCCTTTTCAAGGATGGTAATTGGTATGTATCCGGTGATGGGGATTGAATTAGAAAATATGAGCATTATTTCATTTGATGGTTAGATTTCTCTATGTGTTTTATGGACTCTTTGATCTTTTGGCTAGTAGTTGAGACCAATTTGTTTGTGGCAAGGCAAGGCATGAAAGTGAAAGTAGCATGAAAAAAAAAAAAAAAAACAGAAAGAAACAGAAAAGAAAGTGGAATTCCTTGGGACTAGACAAGACACTGTGCCTCATGAAGCAGGGTGACTTGATCAAAATTCCTTGGAAGGAAACTTAAAAAAAAACTCTTACATCAATGTCTCAAAGTCTTATTAGATATATGCAAAAAGCGAAGCTTCCAAGTATTTGGGTGTTTGGTGTATGCTCGACCATGTCATTCAGAGAACAGTAGTGGAGTAGAAATAGAGTTTACTGTTGTAAAAGAAAAGCTTTTTGCCTTAATGCCTAAAAATAAAGTGTGGTAAAAAATACCCAATGCCTAAGTATTTGGTTTCATCTATGCTATGAGTGGTTTACTTAAAGATGAGTAGTGTTCAGAAAATATGAGGAGATCCCTTAACCTTGATGCATGCTTGTTACTTGAATTGATGTGGGGTGATAAAATTCAAGTATGGGAGAACCTTTGGCTCCTTGATCTTTAGTTGAGTATTTGTTTGAGATTGTGTGCACTATCTTACTTATGCCATGAGAAAAATTTACATCATTCTTTTTTATTTATTGAATTTTGGGTGTATATTCACTGCAAACACCCACGAGACAAAACTCGTCCACTAGGGGTAACCTAGGGGTTTAAAGGCTTGTTGCACATGCTAAGTGCAACCGTGATTCCTACAAAAGTGAGTTAGGATTTTCTACATTCTAGGTTAGTTTTTCTTTTGTTTTACTTGAGGACAAGTAACGTTCAAGTGTAGGGGAATCTGATGAGCACATTTATGTGTGAAATCTTAGGGTATAAAACATACATTTTACCACATTGGACAGAGTTTCTTTGGTGCTTTCTTGTGTTTTTCAGGTTTTGGGCTATGGACTATCGGGAGCTGCATATCCCAATTTACATGTAAAGTTATCATTTTTCTTTCCATGGCTGTAAAGAGGATTAAATTTGGAACAAGTTGGACGTGACGGAACGTAAGTACGCATTAGCCCACCGTACAGTTGATTATTCTTTTCAGCCCAAGAAAGGATAATGGGTTAGAAAAGAGCTGTAGTACAAGCCCATAGTCATTCTACCATTGTCCAAGGATATTTTTGACATTATAGAAGATATTTCTAAGCAATGGTGGAGATCTATTGCAAGTACAAGGCCATTTTGGCAATTTTGCATTCTTAAAGAGAGAGAAGGACTGCTACCCACATAAAGGGACCCACACTGCCACTAGATTCCATAGTTTTGAAAGCCCACAAGGTGTTCACAATTTTTTTGGGCTGCATTTAATGCCCCACGATTTTTAGAGGACATCTAGGGGATTTTGTTATTTGGTTGAGTGGAATCCTAGTCATCACTATCCTAGTCATCACCCTCTCTCTCTCTTCCAACTTTTCAAGGGCACTTTTGGAAGTCTACTTAGGATAGATTTATTTTGAAAGATATTTTCTCATCTATGGAAGGTTGAAAAGTTAAAGATGCTTTGATCTCATTGCTTGGAGAAGATATCTACAAAGAAAAGGAAGCACAAGTTAGAATTAGAAATTTACTTTTCTAGAAGTAGAAGGTTTATGTAAACAATATTCTCTTCTCTCCCTCTTTCTATTTATTCTTTTTTTCTTGGGGATCAAGCATTGTAAAGGAGGAAGGAGAAGTAAAACTTCTCTTATTTTTGGATTCCCTTCTCACACTCTCTCTCCTCTCCACGATTTTTTGAGGAAAAGCAGCCTAAAATCGGGGAGCTCGTCCCCCTCTTTCCTTTTCTCTCTTCTTCTCCCCTTTCCCCTATAAAATAACCCCTACCTCTCTTGTAAAGTTTGCTCATTAATTAGTGAAATTTTTTCTCTTCTTTTCTTTCTAAATTGTGATTTTTGGCTTTCTAGTTTTTAGTTTTGATTTCATAAGATTAGTTCTTTTAAGTTCTTAGTTTTGATTTCATAAGTCTAGTTTAATGGTTGTAGTAGTTTTAGTTTAGAGCTTCCTAGTCTAAGTTCCTCTATTGATGACAAGACTTGGAGATTTAGAAGAGGAAGCCATGGTAAGTTTATTCAAGTACATCAAGGTATCTCATTCTCTAAACCTTTAATCTCATTCTCCCTCTCCTCTATCTCTCTCTATCTTCTTCTTCTTCTCCCTCTATTTCTTTTTATATGGTTGTGGTTTGTGGATACACTTTTATTCCCTTATTTCTTTTTATGTGGTTGTGAAGTGTGGTTGCGTTTTTGTTATTCCTCCCAATTTACGTTAGTTTGATAGGTTAGATGCTCATGTGTTAGGACGCCAACTTAATCCCTTAATTTTTTTAGATGCTTATGAGTTAGGATGCATTAATTTTCATTAGTTTCATTAGTTTAATTGAATACTTTAATTTGGTTCACTTTGAATTACTTTTAAGTTAGTTAAATAGAGTGGCATATATCTCCACGTGTTCGATCCATAGCTGCGATTGACCCGTATGCTTGCGGTATTATTTTAACTCAAACAATAGATATAGGGAACAATCATTATACCATTATCAACCGTAACTTCGCAATAGGTTCCCATTACCAGTCCATCATTCAAGTTTTCTTGTCATTCCAATCAATCACTTTACACTCAACATATAATTTTCATCTCTTTTCATATTGAGTTTACATACTTATGTTCTATCATGCAGTCTTTACATAATTTATAGCTAACATAATGCATGACAATCGTTCATTTTATAAATATCAATCATACATACATAGTTTAATAGCTACATGCCTCAACATAATTGAGTTTCGTTACTTACAGTTCAATGCTTCGAATACCTCCAACTTTATAACCGATCTCTGGGTGGCCCTAAGGATCATCAAAATATCTATTTTATATGTCATTTTTGGCATTCCAGGACTCACCAATTTATAGAATAAAGCCATGCCATTATTTTTCATGAAGTCAAAAAATCACCCCTTTTCAAACTTTGGGGGTTTCTTCTCCTAGCTCCCAAACATGAAATACCCAACTAAAACCCCTCAAATCAATGCTTTAAAATCCCTTTGAGATATCAAATAATCCCTAAATCATTTAATTTAAAAATAAAAAGAAATTCCTTCTTTTTCATGGAAAACTCCTAACTTCAAGTATTCTTCTTTCAATCCTCTTCTTAAATCAAGGGATTCCTTCAACAACATCGAAATAACTTCCTTACAACCTAAATAAAAGGTTTAAACAATCAATTTCATAGATCTATACTTTTAATTCAAAGATTAAAGTTATAATCAAGCTTACTTACCTTTAGATTCTAAGTAGGAGATTACTCCTTCAAACCAAAGCTTAAATCCTTCAATTACATCCTTAAACTTGCTTCAATCATCTTCAATTTCATCAAAAAGACCTTCAGATCTTTAATCCAATGCAAAATCCCCCTTCTTCTCTATTTTCCTCTCTTTCTCTTCTTTAGCTAAGTGAATAGAACTAAAAAAAATATGAATTTTCTTCTCCATAAGGATTATTTATAATCCATGGCACTTTGGTAAATATGAAGTCTCTATTTGAAAATACCCAAAAAGCCATGTCAAAAACCTAAGCCCTAATCTTAACATCCAATAATACTCAAGGATAAAAATATCAAGCTAAATTCTTTTATTTAAATACCCTTAGTTCCATTGCTAGGTTAAAATTAACTCAATCCAAATTCACTTAAATTAACTCAAGCTAAATTCACTTAAGTTAACTCAAATAAACTCAAGTTAAATTCACTTAAATTCACTCAAATTAAATTCTTTTAAATTAACTCAAGCCAAATTCACTTAAATTAACTCAAATTAAATTAACTTAAATTAACTCAAGTCAAATTCACTTAAATTCATTCAAATTAAATTCTCTTAAATTAACTCAAGTCAAATTCACTTAAATTAACTCAAATTAAATTCACTTAAATTAACTCAAGTCAAATTCACTTAAATTAACTCCAATCAAATTCACTTAAATTAACTCCAATCAAATTCATTTAAATTAATTCTAATTCACAAATGAGCCCAAAATATAACACATTATAAACTAGGTCCATAAATCAAATAAAAATCATGGACTTTAAAAGAGAACAACATAAAGCCCATACCTAGCCATTATTCAAGAATAAACCCATGAAATATTTTAACACAAGAAAAAATCATAATTACAAGAGAATTCTTACTAAAATAAATCAATATCATACACAGTAGAATCGATCTCCTTCCATCCAGTCTAGTCACTCTATAAAATAAATAATAAACTAATATTAAAAGATAGTACTTGGGTCGGGATATTACGTCCTCCCTTCCTTATAAAAATCTCGTCATCAAAATTAACGTACCTAGATCATCAAATAAATGGGGATACTTTTCCCGCATGTCGGACTCAAGCTCCCATGATACTCCCATAGGACTTTCACTGATGGGACAGCTCGGTACCGCATAACCTTATCCTTTTTTTTTATCTTTTTTTCGAATCTCATGATTCCTTTTATTTGAGCTACCATTAAGAATAATTTATTGCCCTCCTAAAAAATCTAGGGGCTTCCTTTACAAATCTGCTTAACTCTTTTGTTTGCTCGGGGCAGTCTTCATTCTTTTCTGTATTAATATCACTCAGAAGACTTCTTTATGCTCATGATACGTCTAGTACCACCTGAGTGATGGTATGCAGGATGTAGCGTGCTACCTTTCAATAAAATTTGCTTTAGTTTCACTGTCATTAGGCACACATAGTCTATTCCTAAATCTTAAAGATCATCATCATAAAAAAAAAAAAAAAATCTGTCTGCTTACCTTCACCAATCTCATTCTTTATCCTTTTTAAGGAATGAATCCTTGAACTATTTGCCTTAATCCTTTCATTGACATAGTCTAAGAAGACAACTCTGTCGAGCCAAAACTCACATTTTCCTGAATTTCTTGCAACAACTTCTCTTTCCTCAAAGTTTGCAAAACTGCCTTCACATATTCTCCATGTTCCTCTTCCCTCTTAGAATAAACTAAGATATCATATATGAATACAATTCTGGTCCAGCACATCATGGAACACTTTATTTATTAGGTCCATCAACGTTGCTGGTGCATCTGTCAACAAAAAAGGTATGGCAAGAAAATCATAATGGTTGTACCGTGTCCGGAACACCGACTTTGGAACATCTTTCTCTGTTATATTCCCTTCCAGTCCACCAATACCTAACTCATCTTTAAGATGAATTGGAATATTGATGAGATCCCTATTGCCCACTTTCATGAAGTGGAGAAAATATTTGGGAAACCAATACTCCACTCATTATAATTGTTGAGTGAAACATTGTCAAATCTTTCAGCTTCAGTCCTTATATGTTCTTTACTGTTCTTTATCATTTCATTCGTCTATCCATTCTTTTTTTGTCGTTCTTTGATTTCTTTAACATTTAGCCTCAGCATTCCATGTGATTGGTATACCTCCAATCCATACCACCAAAGTGGTTCCAATCAATACCACCGAAGTGGCTTCAGTCATTACCACTGAAGTGGATTTTCAGTCATTTGGCATGAGGCCTGGTATACCTCACTAGTTTGCATGTTGGCATTCAACATTCCTTTCATAATCTTTCATCATTTCAATTCTTATTATTAAATCATTTATCCATGATGTATCAATTATCATTATACCTTTAGTTGTGATGTCAAAAACTGTCGCCAAATATTCTTAACATCATTGCTTTAGCAACTTCTTAACTTATAAGGCAAAAATCATCATTGATGTGGTAGTGCCCCTATCTTAAAAAAAAAAAAAAAAAATTAGACTCTGGTTCTCCCATAAGTCTAAGTACCACTAACTCGTCATAACCTAATATACTGGCATGATAAGTTGCCAGCCAATCCATCCCTATTATCCCATTGAAATCCTTCATAATTAGTAAAACCATGTTAGCCTCTACTCTTTTTCTATCAATGTCTATGGAACATGACTCATAGATAACTTCTGTCTCTAAAACATGTCTAGAAGGTGTAAAAATACACAACAGACAATCCATACCCTTGGGTCGCATATTCATCTTACTAGCAACCTCATAAGAAACAAAGGAGTACATCGACTTCGAATCATATGCAGGCATGTTTGGGATGTAATTAGCATACCAAACAAACATTTACTTTAATCATGAAACATTACAAGAATCATGTATCACAACATACATGTCTTCTATTCATTCGAAGTAACATATGCTTTGTCATTGGATAACTTATTCATGGTGGACATAGTCCCATTATCTTACAATTATTCTATATGTTACACATTCTATTGTTAGTCTAGTCTCAACTCCTCATATGGTTCGGTATTCCCTCTTTCTTGTCGGGCAATGTCTTGGCTTCAAGCCTCAACACCACTCAAAGCATTTATTACCGGGTCATGTCTTGGCCTTGGCCTCAATGCCTCTCAAAGTAATTATTGTCGGGTCATGTCTTGGCCGTAGCCTCAATGCCTCTCAAAGTAATTACTGTCGGGTCATGTCTTGACCCAGCCTCAATGCCTCTCAAAACAACTATTATCGGGTCATGTCTTGGTCGTAGCATCAATACCTCTCAAAACAATTATTGTTGAATCATGTCTTGGTCGTAGCCTCAATGCCTCTCAAAACAATTATTCATATACATTACTGAGTAGTGTATTGATATTAGACTCTTCATGCCATTCTTATCTTTTTCTTAAACCATTCATTATTTACTGTTTGTACCATAGCATCTGACATTTGTAACTCCATTAACATGTTCATAATACATAAGAAGTATATTCATAATTATACATACATTATGAATACACCAATCATTCATCAATTTTGTATTTCTATTTAATATACATCGGTTCAATCATTCACATCTTTGTAGACATGTGGAAAATTATAAGTCATTATCATGATCATAAATATCACATTAAGAATCCTACTAATAATTTGTTATTCATTAATTCCATCCTTTAAACATGCATTAGAATATATATATATCTACCACCACTGAAGGTAGAACCTTAGCATCTTTGGTAATCATGGCATAACCTCTAACAGAAGGCTTCTGCTCTTGGTCCTTCACAATCTTCTTATCTAAACCTTCCTTTTGTTCTTTCTTTTGGGGACTACCACTAGCTCTACACTCCCTAGCATAGTATCACTTTTACCTCATTTGAAACAAGTAGTGGTTCCCATCAAGCATTCTCCCTTGTGACCCTTACCACACTTGGGACAGTCAACTTTGGGTCCTTTCTTTTGAATTTTTTTCTCTTTTGATCCTTAGCCTACTTTCCCTTAAAGTTGTTGGGTTTGAACCTCTTCTTTGGAGCTTCACCCTTAGATTGGGTGTTTACCCCTTCTACTGTGGCAGTACCTCGAACTACTATCAAAATCATTGGATCAGTAACACTTTCCTTCAAATTATCATCATTTTCTTTCTTACCCTGGTCTAACGGTTTCCCTTGGGCATCTTTCGGTTTTCTCTTCGGTTGAACCTTCCTACTTAGACAATGCCTTGCATAATGACCTGACCCCATACACTTAAAACATATAGCAGTCCCTCGTAAACACTCTTCTTTGTGATGCTTTTTACATTTGGGACACTCAACTCGGAGTTGCTGGTCTTTAAACCCTTTCCTATGGCCCTCAGATGTAGTTCTTATGTAAATCTTAATTCTAGACTTTTGCACATCCTCATTATAAACTTCTAGTTGAGAGGTGGCCACAAGTTGACTTTCCATCCTTCCTCTTAGTGCCAATAATCTTGATCAATGAAATAACTTTCACTTAGAATCTATCTTAAGACCATAAACATCAATACGTAGAGAATCAACTCTAAAGTCCTATGCCAACAGGTTACAAGTCTACGGAATCCTTAAACCCCGCTTTGATACCAAGTTGTCACACCTCCAGAACGACTAGACCTAGTGGGGCTCATGATACCGATTCTAGTTGGGGTCTGTGCAAGTTAAACTTAACATTCTCATAAAAACATATTATGTATAGATCGTAAACAGTTCATGAATTTTAAAACTCCATCACCATCACAGTTATCCATCCAAAGATCCATGATACACACAAACCATCAGTCATAATAGAAACATTCATGGGTTAGGGGCATCTAAATAAAATATTTTAAACCTTATAAACATATATCTACCCCAAATACCCATCCATTGGATAGTAACATTGTTGGCATCTATCCCTATTATTTACAGTTATCCTATAAAACATTCAATAAGATAATTGTCAAAATATCCATAATGGTAATAAAGATCTTATCCAAACTGTAAGAAATAGAAAAGGTACTCCTCTTTAACCCGATTGATCCTGCTCAATCACTAATCCTTTACCCTTGATTTTTGCTCCTTGATATGTGAAAACATTCAACAATAATGGGATGAGCTTTACAGCCCAGTAAGCAAGATAATCAATAATGCATAACTATACATATACATAATCCATAACTATTCTTGGAGCAACATGCATCTTACATTATTTTTATCATTCTTTGAACCATTCATAAGTTATCCAGTTTCGTTCTTAGCCTTAGTCTCATCTTACTTTTGGGTATGGTATTCACTAGTATTGGGTTGTGTCTTGGTAGAACCCTCAACACCTCTTATGACACCATTTTATACCTTACTGAATCGTCTATTGACTCAGGACATCAATTGACTTTCTTTCTTTACCCTTGAACATTCATTGTATACTAAAAATACCATTTCATAATTAACTTTAACATTACCATGAATGTGTACATGATAATTAGGGAGTATATCATAAATCTATGCACAACAAGGGCACATGCATTCGTTCCATTCTTTGGTCTATTCATAGTACTATGTAATTATGTATCCCTTAAATGATCCGTATTATACTATGTGTGGGATGATTATTGTATCATCTTCATCATAACTTTGCATTTAGCTTTTCACTCACAAACCATTTATCATGCATTCTTACCATTCTAGCCATTCATCGTACGTATAATACTTAATTAGTATATTTTATCATGTTGAACCATCATACTTACACTTTGACATGCATCCTTTATATAAATCATGCATGCATAGTTCATAGTTGACATGAATCATAGCATTCATGCGTTCCAATCATCATTCATACATTTTTATCATTCATAACTTATAACTAACATCTCTTTTCATTTTGAGTTCTCATACCCACTTTTTAATTTACATACTTTAAATCTATCATGTGTGCATCGTACATAGTTAGCAAAATTCATAATATTCATCCATTTGCATTATCATAGATATAGGGAATAATCATTATACCATTATCAACCGTAACTTCGCAATAGGTTTTCATTCAAAGTCCATCATTCAAATTTTCTTGTCATTCCAATCAATCACTTTACACTTAACATATAATTATCATCTCTTTTCGTATCGAGTTTACATACTTATGTTCTATCATGCATTCTTTACATAATTTATAGCTAGCATAATGCATGACAATCGTTCATTTTATAAATATCAATCATACATGCATAGTTTAATAGCTACATACCTCAACATAATTGAGTTTTGTTACTTACAGTTCAAACTTTGGAGGTTTCTTCTCCTAGCTCCCAAATATGAAATACCCTACCAAAATCCCTCAAATGCTTTAAAATGCCTTTGAGATATCAAAAAATCCCTAAATCATTTAATTTAAGAATAAAAAGAAATACCTTCTTTTTCATGGAAAACTCCTAACTTCAAGTATTCTTCTCTCAATCCTCTTCTCAAATCAAGGGATTCTTTCAACAACATAGAAATAACTTCCTTACAACCTAAATAAAAGGTTTAAACAATCAATTTCATAGATCTATACTTTTAATTTAAAGATTAAAGTTATAATCAAGCTTACTTACCTTTAGATTCTAGGTAGGAGATTACTCCTTCAAACCAAAACTTAAATCCTTCAATTACGTCCTTAAACTTGCTGTAATCATCTTCAATTTCATCAAAGAGACCTTCAAATCTGTAATCCTGTTGCGTCAAGAAATCGTCGAGCGGTCCTGCAAGTGCCGTCACCTGCAAGTGGACCAAAGGGGTCAACAGAGAGAACCGGTGTGGTCCCGACCTAGGGCTCTCCGATGCCAAAGTTAGATCTCCTGGCGCAAATAGATGAATAGTGATTATTCAGTATGAGTTTAGATGTCCTCTGATGGGGTTACGTACCTTGCCTTTTATAGTAGCATATGGCGGTGTATGGCGGTGTGGAGAGTCCCCGTTTGATGGCGATTGTGCCGTTGAGTGGATAGAGGCCCTGGGTAACGGGGCTCTATCCTGATTGGCCATCTCCCCATGGGAGGGAGTGTCCTGGTGGCATCAGGATCCTTGGTGGATAGATACCCGCGTGTGGTGATAACGTCCTTGGTGCTTGAATCCGTCTGGATGACGTGACCTCTAAGCGGCGGTCTAGAGTCCTGGTAGTGACATGAGTCTTAGCGATACGATCAGATCGTAGATGGGTGGCCCCCACCTCATGTGCCCACGATGTTGTGCCTGGGTGCAGGCCGCGCCTGGGTGAGGCTGCGCCTGGATGTGTGGCTGCGCCTAGGTGAGGCCGCGCCCAAGTGGTGGCCGCGCATGAGTGAGGCAGCGCCCGGTGAGGAGGCCGCGGCCTGGGTGAGGCCGCTCCCTGGTGAGGAGGCCGCGCCTGGGTGAGGCCGCGCCTGGGTGAGGAGGCCGCGCCTGGGTGAGGCCGCGCCCTGGTGAGGAGGCCGCGCCTGGGTGAGGCTGCGCCTGGGTGAGGAGGCCGCGCCTGGGTGAGGAGGCCGCGGCCTGGGTGAGGCCGCTCCCTGGTGAGGAGGCCGCGCCTGGGTGAGGTCGCGCCTGGGTGAGGAGGCCGCGCCTGGGTGAGGAGGCCGCGCCCTGATGCGGGGCCGCGCTCGAGTGGTGGCCGCGCCCCTGAGTGGGGCTGGGACCCCGGTTCGTTCCCCTTAGCTATGGAGCGGGTCGTCTGTGACACGTGGCAGTCGTTGATTGGCCCGGTGAATATTGGATGTATCATTTGCCCCCCACTCTCTTGGGATAGGATGTCCAAGAGAGTAGGTGTCTTTGCATAGTGAGGGGTCCGCTGCGAATAGACTTTCCTGTGGGGTTTGCCTGTAAATCCACTAATGAGGTAGGAGAGGTTGGGGGTTCAAACCTTACCTCCTACACTTTTTCTTTTTGTTTTTTGTAGGTGTATGTTCCTTCCTCTCCCTTCTTCTTTCACTTCTCATTTCTCTTTCTTACTTTTTGTCTCCCCTTTTGCTCTCCTTTAATTCCCCCTTTTTGTCTTTTGTCTTCTCTTTGGTGCCCACCATGTGCTTGTTTTTGGGTCACCTCCACTAGTATCCATTTTCCTTGATTTTGGGTCCTTGTGTTGGGGTTGTGTTATCTTGGTGCCTTGGTTTGCTTGGAAGGCTTGAGTGGTGCTTGGCTTGAGTACCTTGCCTCTTGTGACCTCTATCCCTTGATTGTGCCTCGTGGTGTGGCTACGTCATCGCCGTGTGCTTGCCCTTCCGCGCAGTCACCTTTTTTCTGAGGTAAATCGATCCCCACCTTTTTTTTTTATTTTTTTTTATTTTTTATTGTATGGTGTCTCCTCGGTCTCGGTGAGGCCGCGCCTGCTGGTGTGGCCACGGTGAGGTCGCGCCCTGCGGATGTAGCCGCGGTGAGGCCGCGCCTGCTGGTGTGGCCGCGCCTGCTGGCATGGTCGCGATGAGGCCGCGCCCTGCGGGTGTAGCCGAGGTGAGGCAGTGCCTGCGGGTGTGGCCGTGGTGAGGCCGCGCCCTGCGGATGTGGCTGCGGTGAGGCCGCGCCTGCTGGTGTGGCCGAGGTGAGGCCACGCCTGCTGGTGTGGCCACGGTGAGGCCGCGCCCTGTGGGTGTAGCTGAGGCGAGGCCGCGCCTGCGGGTGTGGCCGCGGTGAGGCCGCGCCCTACGGATGTGGCGGCGCAGGGGTGGCCGTGCCTAAGTGTGGCCGCGCTTTGGTGTGGCCCGCGCCTTGCTGGTGTGGCCGTGCCCAGCTGGCCGCGCCTAGGTGTGGCTGCGCCTTGCTGGTGATGCCCCGCCTATGGTGGCCGTGGCGTGGGTGTGATGGACCCTCGCTCTTCTTCCCTGTTCTTCCTCTTGTATGTGATGGATCTGCTGTTTATATTTCGCAGGTGGCATTCTTTTCATTTTTCTTGCAAGCTTCGGGGAGATTGCTTTCTCGAGTAAGTAGTTCGTTCCCCTCTTGTCCTTCATGTCGTTCCCGGGTGACCTTGGCCCTGCTTCAGTCGGGGTTGGATCTTCAGAGGAGCGTTCCCCCTGATCGCCTTCTTCTGTGGGTACTCCCTCCTCTATACCCTCCCCTAGTGATACTGATGGAGGAGTGGGACCTTCTAGTGTCTCCGATCCCCGTAGGGATCGTCAGCCCTCTAGGGCGGCATCCTCAGCCGCCGGTCCTGCTGATAGGTTAGGTCCTGTTGCTAGCATCTTGTCACCTTCTGACTTGGTTTTCCTCCGTGAGGAGTTCCATATTCCCACCGAGGTCATGTTGCGTGCTCCTAGGCCTAGCGAGTATGCCTTCTCTCATCGTGCGGGGGAGATCTGTCTCTACCATTCATTTTTCCTCCAGGGCCTTCGCCTTCCTATCCCTCGCTTTGTCGAGTTAGTGTTAGAGCATTGGCACCTCACCCCTGGGCAGGTGTTGCCCAACTCTTGGAGGGTGATCTTGGGTTTTTATGTCTTCTTCGCCCGCCTGGGGCGTGCCGCCACTATTCCCCTTTTCTCCCACTTTTATCTGTTGAAGAAGGGGAACCATGGATGCTATCACTTTGCTCGCCGCGTGCTCAAGGGGCCCTATGCCTCTGTGGAGCTTCTCACGGGGATCACTAGTCACGTGAAGTATTAGAGGGATCGCTTCTTTTTTGCCACGGTCCCCCGATGCCCATTACGGACTGTTAGGGAAGTTATTGACCTCAAGAGGGTCAATCAGGGGCTTGAGCTGAGTGATTTTGAGGGTGACTCCCTCAAGCTGTGCCTGGGTCGCGATCCGTTCCACGTCCAGGAGTTGGACTCGGAGGCCTTCCTGTCTCTCTGGAAGCTGAGTCCTGGTAAGAGCATTGTCTTTTGTACTTGATTGGCATGTTGGTATTTGAATGTATGTGTCATCTGATTGGTTGGTCGATCTATGCAGTGGATACGCGTCCGGACTTCAGTTTGCTCCGCGGCAATCTGCGGAGGAAGGCCGCTTCTCAGGGTGGTCCATCTGCTGGAGTGACCGATGTTGGTGGTGCTTCTGCGCCTGTGGTTGTTGGAGCGAAGCGGAAGGGTGGACCAGGACATGCCCGCGTGACGAGCTCTGGCGTGCGGGTCCTCCTTCCCCGTACTTCTCCTTGTGACGATGGCGTTCCAGGCTCTGTGCCTTTGCCTCCCCCTGTTGTTCCTTCTGGATCTTCTGTATTGCCCCTTTCCAAGGGGAAAGGTGTGAGTTCCTCTGGCGGTACTGCCACTGATCTTCCCACGCTGGGTGAGTCCCTGGTGATCACCTTGGGCGTGCCGGAGGGCTCGACCTTGGCCGAAGCCGGCGTGTCGCGGGAGTGGGTGGATAGGGGCAGGCTCCCTACCGCGAGGATGGCCTTGCAGAGGCTTAGCGATGCTTGTCTGGCTCAGACCCTCTACCATGACATGGCTTCGGTGAGTTATTCCTTTTCTGTCTCATCATGTCCATTGCTCCATTTATTTTTACATTATTTTATCGCTTGCCATGTTGATTGTAGGTCCATCATCGTATTGCTGAGGCGGTGCTTCGACTGGAGGGTCACGCTTCTCGTGAGGTGCAGATACAACGCACCCTGCGTGACGTGGAGAGGGAGCTCCAGGGTCAGGTCGATGCCCGTGAGAGGGCCGAGGCTGACGCGCAGAGGGTGTCGGGGGAGCTCGCTGTGGCATCCGGGAAGCTCCTAGAGGTGTCTGAGGAGCTGCGTGTGACCTCTGCTGGTGCGGCCGAGAGCTCGGCTAGGGTTCTTGCTTTGGAGGAGGAGCTTCATTCATTGAGGGGAAGGCATGAGGTGGAGCTGGCATCTGCAGGTGAGCGAGCTGTGGCTGAGTTCCAGGCATCCTCTGCGTTCTCGACGCTGTATCAGGCGCAGCTTCAGCCCGCCTATGAGGGAGGGGTCCGGGACTTAGCCGCTTGTGTCCTGGAGGTGACCCCTGACTATGACTTCTCTGTCTTGGGGTTTTCTGAGTTTGCTGCGGCGCTTCCGGGTGTAGCTGTGGTGGAGAGCGCTCCGGTGTCAGAGGTGGAGGCTGCCCTGCCTGAGGGGGGTGCTGCTGCGCGTCCTCCTGAGGCGGACATGATGTCTCCAGCTGGGTCGGAGGTGACCCACCACTCTGTGATCCCTTGACCTTATGGTCGTCCCGATCCTGTAGACGTCTCAACCTTTTTCCTTTTTTTTTTTTTTTTGAACTTGAGTTGTAACTACTATGACTTTTCTATGTGATCGCTTTTGCTTTTCTTTGATTGCCTTGTCTCTTGGTGATTATTTGCGCGTTGATGCTCTCTGACCCTTGATAGTTAACGCCTTAGGCGTAGAGCCTCAATGGTGGCATGGCGCCTTAGGCATGAAGCCTCAGTGTTGGCATGTTGCCTTAGGCTTGAAGCCTCGGTGTTGGCATATCGTCTTAGGCATGAAGCCTCAATGTTGGCATGTCGCCTTAGGCATAAAGCCTCAATGTTGGCATGTTGCCTTAGGCACGAAGCCTCAGTGTTGGCATATCGCCTTAGGCACGAAGCCTCGATGTTGGCATATCGCCTTAGGCACGAAGCCTCAGTGTTGGCATATCGCCTTAGGCACGAAGCCTCAGTGTTGGCATATCGCCTTAGGCATAAAGCCTCAATGTTGGCATGTTGCCTTAGACATGAAGCCTCAATGTTGGCATGTTGCCTTAGGCACGAAGCCTCAGTGTTGGCATACCGCCTTAGGCATAAAGCCTCAGTGTTGGCATATCGCCTTAGGCACGAAGCCTCGATGTTGGCATATCGCCTTAGGCACGAAGCCTCAGTGTTGGCATATCGCCTTAGGCACGAAGCCTCGATGTTGGCATATCGCCTTAGGCACGAAGCCTCAGTGTTGGCATATCGCCTTAGGCACGAAGCCTCAATATTGGCATGTCGCCTTAGGCACGAAGCCTCAGTGTTGGCATATCGCCTTAGGCACGAAGCCTCAATATTGGCATGTCGCCTTAGGCACGAAGCCTCAGTGTTAGCATATCGCCTTAGGCATAAAGCCTCAGTGTTGGCATATCACCTTAGGCATGAAGCCTCAGTGTTGGCATCTCGCCTTAGGCATGAAGCCTCGATGTTGGCATGTTGCCTTAATGTAGTGGCCGTGATTCGATTGAGTGGTAGGAGAAGACAAGTATTCTTGCAACATTTCTTTATTTTGAGTGAAATTCACATTGTCCTTGATGTCGTGTCTGCTACTCCCTCGCTCATCTCCGTTATCACTACCACTACTGCTATGCTTCTACTGGTAGTACTTCTTCAGATGTTCTGAGTTCCAGGTACGGTTTACCTTCTTGCCCCCTGGAGTCTTCAAGCGGTAAGTCCCTGGGCGTATCTGCTTGGAGACTATGTAGGGTCCTTCCCGCTGGGTGACAGCTTTCCCGCCTCGTGGCTGCGATGCACTTGCCCTCCGTAGTACTAAATCTCCCTGGTGGAATAGCCTTTCCTTGACCCTGACGTTATAGTACCTGGCAGTACGTTGCTGGTAGGCGACGTTCCTTAGTAGTGCTCTTTCGCGGACCTCATCTATAAAGTCTAGGTTCGCCCGCAGATCCTGTCGACATAGGTGCGTTCATTGAAGTGCGGAACCCTATGGGACATAGCGCAGAACCTCTACGGCGCCAATCCTTGATGCCATATGCTAGGCGGAATGGGCTCTCTCCCGTGGGCGTCCGTCATCGTAGTTCGGTATGCCCACGGGATGCTTGGTAGCTCTTCTACCCACTTGCCTTTGGCTCCTTCTAGCCTTTTCTTGACTCCTTCCAAAGAGTGTTCTATTGGTGACCTCCACCGTCCATTGGCTCGTGGGTATGCTACCGACACAGCCGATAGTCGATGTTGTAGCCGTGACGATGAATGCTTGGAATTTAGGATTGTTGAATTGTTTTCCATTGTCCGAGACGAGGATCCGTGGTACCCGAACCTGTAGATGACGCGTCGCGAGACGAACTTCTCCATCTCTGTCTCGTTATCTTGGCCAAGGGTTTAGCTTCAACCCACTTGGTGAAGTAGTCGATCGCGACGACCAGGTACTTTCTGCTTTCCTGGTGCTGCGGTGAAGTTGCCTAAGATGTCTAGTCCCCACATGGCAAAAGGTATGGGGTTGAGGATTGATGTCAGCTTGGTGGCGGGTAGATGGGGTACTGGGGCGAACAACTGACTTTGCTCGCACTTCTTGGCATATTGGATGGCCTCCTCTTGCATTCGTGGCCAGTATAGTCCCTAGCGGAGGATTTTGTAGGCTAGGGCTCGTCCCCCCATGTGGCTTCCACATATCCCCTCATGGACTTCGGCTAGGGCGTACTCTGCCCCCTTGGGTCCTAGGCACCGGAGTAGTGGTGCTGTTGCCCCCCGCTTGTACAGTATCCCGTCTAGGACGGTGTACTTTGCAGCTCTCATCCTGATCTTCCTTGCTTCGACCTTGTCTTCTGGTAAGACATCGTTCTGGAGGTAGTTGAGTAGAGGGTCCATCCAGCTAGGTCCCTCCGTGATCTCGTTAACCTGCTTTTCCTTATACGTTGGCTCATGCAGGATCTCAACATAGACTGCGCTAGCCAAATTTCGGAGTTCCTCATTGGCGAGCCTGGATAGGGCGTCAGCGGTGGCATTCTCCTCCCTGGGAACTCGAACCATCTCAAACTTCTCGAAACCCTCGATCAATGCTTGAGCGCGTGCTAGGTATGATGCCATCCTCTCATCTTTTGCCTCATACTCTCCATTCACCTGATTCACCACGAGCTGGGAGTCGCTCCGGGCGGATAGGTGTGTGACTTGGATGGCTTTGGCCACCCGGAGTCCAGCTAGTAATGCCTCGTACTCTGCTTCATTATTGGATGCTTGGAAGGTGAACCGGAGAGCATATTGGATACGAAATCCCTCGGGGCTGGTTAATATGAGCCCAGCGCCGCTTCCTGCCGCATTGCTCGACCCGTCCATGAACATGTCCCACGATCCGTGATCCTTCTCTTCGGGCTCCCCTGTTTGTGACTCGATCTCAGACTGGGTACACTCTGCAATGAAATCTGCAAGAGCCTAGCCTTTGATGGCTGTCCTTGGTTGGAACCTGATGTCATGCTCACTTAACTCCACCGCCCATGCTATCAATCGTCCGAAGACGTCCGGCTTGTGCAATATCTTCTTCAAGGGTAGGTCTGTGAGGACTGTGATGGTATGGGCTTGGAAGTATGGTCGTAGCTTCCTGGCTGCCATTACCAATGCATAGGCTACCTTCTCGATCCTAGTGTACCTGGTCTCTGCATCGATCAAGACATGGCTGACGTAGTAGATGGGCCTCTGGACTTTGTCTTCTTCCTTCAGCAGTACTGCGCTGACCGCGACAGGGGTGGCGGCCAGGTAGAGCTGCAACTCTTCGTTAGGTTCCGGTCGCCCAAGTAGGGGTGGGCTCTCTAGGTACTCCTTCAATTCTCCGAACGCCTTTTGGCACTCTTCCGTCCATGTGAAGTCCTTAGGGCTTCGGAGGTTCTTCAATGTTTTGAAGAATGGTAAGCACTTATCACCTGATCGTGACACGAACCTGGAAAGGGCGGCAACCCTTCCATTCAACCTCTGCACTTCCCTGACCGTTCGAGGAGGTGCCATCTCTTGGATAGCCTTGATCTTGGATGGGTTGGCTTCTATTCCACTGACCGAGACCATGAACCCAGGAATTTTCCTGACGTTACACCGAAGGCGCACTTTGCGGGGTTTAGCTTCATCTGGTTCCTCCTCGCATCTTGTGAATGCTTCCTCTAGGTCGGTCAGGTGTTGGTTGGTGTGGACGCTTTTCACGAGCATGTCATCCACATATACCTCCATGTTGCGCCCGATCTGCTCCTCGAACATCTTGTTGACCATTCTCTGGTAGGTGGCCCCTGCATTCTTTAACCCGAACGGCATGATGTTGTAGCAGTAGTTCTCTTTGTCCATCCGGAATGCGGTGTAAGACTCATCATCCTCATACATGAGGATCTGGTTGTATCCGGAGTAGGCGTCCATGAAACTCAGCATCTCATGGCCGGCGGTGGCATCGATCAGTAGGTCGATCCGGGGCAGTGGGTACTCATCTTTTGGGCATGCCTTGTTGAGGTCGGTGTAGTCGACACACATCCTCCACTTCCCACTTGGCTTTGGTACCATGACCACGTTGGCGAGCCAAGTTGGGAACTTCTCCTTTCTGATGAACCCTGATCGGCTTAACTTCTCGACCTCCTCCTTGATTGCTGCTTGTCGGTCGAGGGCGAAGTTACGCCACTTCTGTTGAACGGGCTTCCTGGTTGGGTCAACATGTAGTCGGTGTTCCGCTATGGAACGTGGTATTCCTGGCATGTCGGAGGTCGACCATGCGAAGACATCCATGTTCGCTTGGAGGAGGTGTCCAAGCCCTTCTTTCTGTTCCTTGCTTAGCAGCGAGCTGACCTGAACGACCTTGGAGGGGTCATCCTAGCTGAGGGGCCATGGGATGAGGTCTTCCACTGGCCTTCCCCTTCTCTCTGTCAGTTCATCTCTCTGGTCACTGATCATGCTCTCTAGGCAGAGTGCCATTCCATGGGTGTTGCCATTATTCTTTTTCATGAAGGTGGCGTAGCACTCCCTTGCTTTCTTCTGATCTCCTCGGACTTCGCCTACCCCATTCTCGGTGGGGAACTTCATCTTCAGGTGAAGTGGTGATATGACTCCTCTAAGGACTGTCAGTGATGGTCGCCCTAAGAGGCCGTTGAAGGACACAACAGACTTGACTACCATGAAATTTACCATGATGGTTACTTGTTGAGGGTGTACCCCGAAGGTGACGGGTAGCTCTATGGTACCTCTGATGGAGGCGGTGGCACCTAAGAATCCATGGAGATAAGTGGGCTCTGGTTTGAGCTGGTCGTCCCTGAACCCAAACTGTCGATAGGCATCCAAGGAGAGTACGTCAACAGACGCCCCTGTGTCTATCAGTACCCTGTGTACAGGTCGATTGGCTACCTCCACTTGCACTACCAAGGCATCTTCATGCGGGAAGTTTAGTCCTTCCAGGTCTTCATCCGAGAAGGAGATCACCGCCTCAGTCTTGGCTATCTTGCTGGGCTTCTCTG
Source organism: Telopea speciosissima (assembly GCF_018873765.1). Lineage (NCBI taxonomy): Eukaryota > Viridiplantae > Streptophyta > Magnoliopsida > Proteales > Proteaceae > Telopea > Telopea speciosissima. The sequence goes on from NW_025317413.1 coordinate 107,482, forward strand.
CCACTCCCACGAACCTGGCATGAGCTTTAGCTTTTCTGGTGGACTCTTGCCCTGGTCCTCCAAGTATGGTGAGGATAGGAGGTCCCTTGGTGCCACTAGGTTCTGTGGCATCTCTCCGCTCTTCTGGGCGGTCTCTCTCTCGATCTGTTCTTCTTTCTTCTTGTCTCGGTTCCACTCTGTCTCCATCGCGACCTCTATCTCCTTGGCCTGAGCGATTGTCACGTCTCCCCTTCACATACTTGTTCAAGCTTCCTGCTCTTACCAGTTGTTCTATCTCTCTCTTCAATTGATAGCACTCCTCTATGTCGTGCCCATTCTCTTTGTGAAAGAGACAATATTTGTTAGGGTTTCGCTTCTCTGGCGCTGCTAGCATGGGTCGTGGCCAATGGAGTAGGTCACGGTCCTGGATCTGCATGAGTATCTGGGACCTGGTGGTGTTCAGTGGAGTGAACTCAGGGGTGCTTGCCCTCTCACTTCTCTCTGGGCGGCGGTCTGTCCTCCTAGATGGGCGGTCGCTCTTCTCTTGTCGGCGCTCTGTCCTCGACCTCTTACCCTCTTTGCGGTCATCAGGTGCTGACCTCTTGTTGTCCTGTGGCTTGGCCTCGATTATTTTTATTCTAGCTTGTAGTACCTTGGCCATATTTGCAAACTCGTTGCACCGCTCCAGGAGCTCTTTCATAGTCCTGGTCTCATGACGTGCCAGGTCCTTGATCAAGTCCAGGTCCCTAATACCTCCTGCTAGGGCTGCATGCTGTGTCTGGTCATCCAAGTCTCGAACCTCCAGGGACTCCTTGGTGAACCTGGTAACGTATTCCCTCAGAGATTCCCCAGGGTTCTGTACCACGTTTAGTAGATTGACGGTGGTCTTCTTCTGCTTGACGCTACTTTGGAAACGGGTGACGAACTATTCGCATAGCTCTGCGAACGAGCATATAGATCTCGGTCGTAGCCTGGAGAACCATGATGTGGCTGCTCCCTTGAGGGACGCAGGGAATGCCCGACAGGATACCACGTCCGACCCCCCATACAGCGTCATCATGCCATTAAAGTAGTTGATGTGGTCATTAGGGTCAGTGGTACCACTGTAGAGTTCAAAGGTGGGTAGTCGAAACCTGGAAGGTAGTGTGGCTGACATGATCTCTGCCAAGAAGGGGTGTTGTCCAGGTATGGAATGTGTCTCGCCTTTGGTCTGCTTCTTCAACCCTTCCAGCTTCTCATCCAGGTCGCGGAGTCTTTGAACGAGCTCCTCATCCCGTGTCTGCCCCCCACGCTTAGCCGGACGTTCGCTGCGACCCCGTTCACGCTCTCTCCTGGATGTCCCCTCCCGCCTTGAGTGTTGGCGGGATGGTGAATGGTCATGCCGTGATGAACCCTGTCGTGAAGGTGAGGGGCTTTCTTCTCTGCAGGTCCGGCTTCGTCGTGGTATGTGACCTTCTTCCAGTCGTTCGTCGAACACAGACCTCCGGACCGATCTCTGCGGGCTAGACACCCTCGCCCTGGGTGTTGGCATCCTCCCACGTTCTGACCGTGGCGAGAGGTCTCTTGTTCTCCTGGGATGCTGGGAAGGCTCCCCCCCGCTGCGGAGTGGGGGTTGCCTGTCGCGCAAGTCTCTCTGATCTCGCGCCCCTGGGAGATGATCTCCTAGGGTTTGGCTCTTGTTGAGGTATGGACTCCACCCTTGCTGATGGTGAAGTCCTCCGACGGTGAGATGTCGCACGCTGCGTCAGGTATTCTCGAAAGAGTCGTTGTTCATCGAGGATCTGTCGTTGCAGGTCGTTGATCTGACCCACAGTGGCTGGAGCATTGGGGTCAGGTGTCACCTCCACCACCACATCGTCGGCCTCGTCATTGTTGGGCTCGGCGATCACGAACTGGTCATTAAGGGGGATCTCCTCCTCCAGAGGGACATGGTCCTAGTTGTTGACTCTGCGGCGAGAGCACTCGGGGGGTGGTGATCCATTCCTTGCTCCGTTGTTGGTGGTGGTAGTCTTCCTTCGTGCCATTGAATGAGTATGGAAGCGAGCTAGTAGCTGTAATGGCTAGCGTCGTTCCCACAGACGACGCCAATCTGTTGCGTCAAGAAATCGTCGAGCGGTCCTGCGAGTGCCGTCACCTGCAAGTGGACCAAAGGGGTCAACAGAGAGAACCGGTGTGGTCCCGGCCTAGGGCTCTCCGATGCCAAAGTTAGATCTCCTGGCGCAAATAGATGAATAGTGATTATTCAGTATGAGTTTAGATGTCCCTTGATGGGGTTGCGTACCTTGCCTTTTATAGTAGCATATGGCGGTGTATGGCGGTGTGGAGAGTCCCCGTTTGATGGCGATTGTGCCGTTGAGTGGATAGAGGCCCTGGGTAACGGGACTCTATCCTGATTGGCCATCTCCCCGTGGGAGGGAGTGTCCTAGTGGCATCAGGATCCTTGGTGGATAGATACCCGCGTGTGGTGATAACGTCCTTGGTGCTTGAATCCGTCTGGATGACGTGACCTCTAAGCGGCGGTCTAGAGTCCTGGTAGTGACATGAGTCTTAGCGATACGATCGGATCGTAGATGGGTGGCCCCCACCTCACGTGCCCACGATGTTGTGCCTGGGTGCAGGCCGCGCCTAGGTGAGGCTGCGCCTGGATGTGTGGCTGCGCCTGAGTGAGGCCGCGCCCTGGTGAGGAGGCCGCGGCCTGGGTGAGGCCGCTCCCTGGTGAGGAGGCCGCGCCTGGGTGAGGAGGCCGCGCCTGGGTGAGGTCGCGCCCTGGTGAGGAGGCCGCGCCCGGGTGAGGCCACGCCTGGGTGAGGAGGCCGCGGCCTGGGTGAGGCCGCTCCCTGGTGAGGAGGCCGCGCCTGGGTGAGGCCGCGCCTGGGTGAGGAGGCTGCGCATGGGTGAGGCCGCGCCCTGGTGAGGAGGCCGCGCCTAGGTGAGGCCGCGCCTGGGTGAGGAGGCCCCGCCTGGGTGAGGAGGCCGCGCCCTGATGCGGGGCCGCGCCCGAGTGGTGGCCGCACCCCCGAGTGGTGCTGGGACCCCGATTCGTTCCCCTTAGCTATGGAGCGGGTCGTCTGTGACACGTGGCGGTCGTTGATTGGCCCGGTGAATATTGGATGTATCAAATCCAAAGCAAAATCCCCCTTCTTCTCTATTTTCCCCTCTTTTTCTTCTTTAGCTAAGTGAATAGAACTAAAAAAAATATGAATTTTATTCTCCATGAGGATTATTTATAATCTATGGCACTTTGGTAAATATCAAGTCTCTATTTGAAAATACCCAAAAAGCCATGTCAAAAACCTAAGCCCTAATCTTAACATCCAATTATACTCAAGGATAAAAATATCAAGCCAAATTCTTTTACTTAAATACCCTTAGTTCCATTACTAGGTTAAAATTAACTCAACCCAAATTCACTTAAATTAACTCAAGCTAAATTCACTTAAGTTAACTCAAATTAAATTTACTTAAATTAACTCAAATTAAATTCACTTAAATTAACTCAAGTCAAATTCACATAAATTCACTTAAATTAAATTCTTTTAAATTAACTCAAGCCAAATTCACTTAAATTAACTCAAATTAAATTTACTTAAACTAAATCAAGCCAAATTCACTTAAATTAAATTCTCTTAAATTAACTCAAGTCAAATTCACTTAAATTAACGTAAATTAAATTCACTTAAATTAACTCAAGCCAAATTCACTTAAATTAATTCCAATCAAATTCATTTAAATTAACTCCAATCAAAATCATTTAAATTAACTCCAATCAAATTCACTGAAATTAACTCCAATCAAATTCATTTAAATTAACTCCAATCAAATTCACTTAAATTAACTCCAATCAAATTCATTTAAATTAACTCCAATTCATAAATGAGCCCAAAATATAACACATTATAAACTTGGCCCATAAATCAAATAAAAACCATGGACTTTAATAGAGAAAAACATAAGGCCCATACCTAGCCATTATTTAAGAATAAGCCCATGAACCAATTTAACACAAGAAAAAATCATTATTACAAGAGAATTCTTACTAAAATAAATCAATATCATACAGTAAAATCAATCTCCTTCCATCCAGTCTAGTCACTCTATAAAATAAAGAATAAGCTAATATTAAAAGATAGTACTTGGGTCAGGATATTACAGAATAAGTTTTCTTGATGGGAATAAAGTGAGCTGCCTTCGTTAACCCGTCAACAATTACCCAGATTGCATTCATTCCTTTTCTGGTGTTGGGGTAAATTGGTCACGAAGTCCATAGTATTCCTTTCCCATTTTCATTCTGGAATCGAAAGTGGTTGCAACAATCCATAAGGTCTGTGTCTCTCCGCCTTTATCTACTGACAGGTGAGGCATTCGGACACGTATAGTGCTACGGTTTGCTTCATTCTGATCCACCAATAGTACTTCTTCAGATCTTTATACATTTTGGTGCTTCCAGGGTGTGTGGAATAAGGTTAATTGTGCGCCTCCCTAAGAATTCGGTCTTGCACATCATAATCACTAGGCACGCACAACCTATCTCTGAATTTCAATGCCCCATCATGGGCCAATGAGAAGTCTGGGTCCCCGTGAACTCCTTGTTTTATTTTCCAGATTATCTTTGCTAGGTCGGGGTCTCTGGGCTGCTTCTCAATTATCTCTTCTCGGATCGACGACTATATGTCCATAGCTGCCAATTGTATAGCCATCCATTTGATCATGAGTTCCAAATCAAACTTTGGAGCTTCTTCTATTAGCTGTTCGCTAACGACCAAGGAAGTGAGGGATGCAGTTTGGGATTTTCTACTTAATACATCCGCCACTACGTTGGCCTTGCCAAGGTGGTATTGAATATCACAGTCATAGTCCTTTACCAATTTTAACCACTGCCTCAGCCTCATGTTTAACTCCTTCTGGGTGAAGAAATACTAAGGGCTCTTGTGGTCGCTAAAGATCTCACTCTTTTCACCATAAAAGTAGTACCGCCAAATTTTTAACGCGAAAACTACCGTAGCCAACTCTAGGTCATGAGTGGGGTAGTTCTTCTTGTGTTTCTTCAATTGCCTTGAGGCATAGGCGACTACCTTTCCTCTCTGCATTAGTACGCCACCCAATCCTGTTCGGGATGTGTCCATGTATACCACCATGCCACTGGTGCCATCTGGAATAGCTAGCATTGGTGCCGTCACCAATCAATTCTTTAGTTCTTGGAAAATTTTCTCGCAAGCGTCGGTCCATTCAAACTTTGTACCCTTCTTCGTTACCTTTGTCATGGGTATCAAGATGCGTGAGAAATTATTGATGAATTGACGACAATACGCAGCTAATCCCAGGAAGCTACGGATCTCCATGGCATTCTTTGGAGTCTCCCACTCGAGAACCGCCTTCACCTTGTCTGGGTCTACTTTGATGTCGTCCTTGGTGACAATATGTCCCAAGAATCCAATCTGGTGGAGCGAAAATCCACATTTTCTTAATTTGGCGAACAGCTTGTGTTCCCTCAATCGTTGCAATACAAACCTAAGGTGTTGGTCATGCTCCTCTTCACTTTTTGAGTAGATTAGAATGTCGTTAATGAATACAATGACAAAATTTTCCAACACATCATGGAATACCCTATACATCATGTCCATGAATGTAGCTAGGGCATTGGTTAACCCAAATGATAACACCAAGAATTCATAATGGCCGTACCAGGTTCTGAACATCGTCTTATGAATGTCGCTACTCTTGATGGTACCCAGACCTAAGATCAAATATAGAGAAAACTCTTATACCTTGTAATTGATTGAATAGGTCATCGATGCATGGCAACGGGTATCGGTTCTTGATTGTGAGTTTGTTCAATTCCCGATAATCAATGCACATTCGCCTGCTTCTATCCTTCATCTTTACGAACAACACGGGTGCTCCCTAAGGAGACATGCTTGGTTGAATGAGTCCCTTCTTCAACAAATCTTGTAATTGAACCTGTAGCTCTTTTAGCTCCATGGGTGCCATCTAATAGGGTACCTTGGATACAGGTGTTGCTCCAGGGATTAAATCGATCGTGAACTCCATTTCTCGATCAGGCAGTAGTTGGGTCAGATGTTCCAAAAAAATGTCGAGAAATTCCCTAACAATATCAAGTTCTTCCCATGGCTTAATCTTTGCCTTGGTGTCTATTACCATGGCCATATAGCCCTGACATCCTTCACTTAACAACTTTCGTACTTGAAGGATGGATAAAGTTATCCTCTTGGGCTTCTTCATCGGTTCACTTTGGTAGGTGAAAATTGAGCCATCATTCAACTTGAATATGATCTTCTTTTCCGTACACATGACGTTTGCCCCATAGGCGGATAGCCAATCCATGCCTAATATTACATCAAAGTCCTTCATATCGAACTTGATTAAATAGGCGGTCAGGTTCTTCCCATAAATTTCCACTAGACAAGGGTCGTAAACTTCCTTCAAGCTCACGACGCTTCCAGTTGGTGTGCTAACTACTAAATCGTGCCCTATGTCCCTTGGTTGAGTGGTCATCCTATCCACGAAGGCAATAGAAATGAAAGAGTGGGATGCACGCGAGTCGAATAACACTCGCGCGGGGCGGACGATATAGTCAAGGTACCTAGGGTTTGTATAAAGTAAGGATGCAATCAAATTCCCCACACCCATTGGTTTGTTTCTTATAATTTAGTAGTGTTAAGCGGACTTACCTGTCATCACTTCTTGGTCTCTTCATTGGTCAGCACGAACACCTTCCCTCGTGTCCGATTGTCCCGTGGCTGAAAGGGTCGACCGGGGGACTGGATCGATGGGTAAGTGTTGTATCCGCGATTCGCACAATCCCTAGCCAGGTGTCCAGTTTTGTGGCATACAAAGCATCTGTTGGATAGTGCAACGGGGGAGGAGGCCTGGCTTGCTTGGCTCATTGCAGGTCTAGATGGGGGAGCAGCAGTTGTCGCTTGGCTTGGAGTGGGGTGAGCAGGCCGATTGTAAGTGGGATGAAAAGGGGTTTGGCCCACGTCTTACTGTCGGTATTGTATCAGGCTGAGAGTCGAGCTAGTTCTTCAAAATGCCTTGTTTGGCCACCCAAAGTTTTGATAGCTGCTTGGCCTTTTGCCCAATCTTAGCGACACAGTAGCCTTCTCCTTCAGTCTATTAGCCATAGTCTTTGTTTTGTCGACCATTTGTGCGTAGTCCTGAATGTCTAGGACCAACAGAATGGACCTAATCTCCGGCTTAAGTCCTTTCTCAAACTTCTTTGTTTTGCTGGCTTCCCCCTTCATATGCTCTGGGGCAAAATGAAACAAATCTTCAAACTGTTGTTGGAAATCTAGCACGGTCTTTGATCCTTGCACGAGAGCAGAGAAATCACCTTTCTTTTTGTCTCTAAAACTCTCAGGGAAATAATTCTTAAAGAAAACTTCTTTAAACTGATCCCAGGTAGGGTTGGGATGAACTGGCTCCAAGTTAGGCTTCGTTACCTTCCACCATGCTTCCACCTCATTTGGTAATTGATACCCAGCGTATATCAATTTTTATGCATCAGTACATTCGAGTAGATTGAATGCTTTCTCCAAGGCTCTAATCCACCTTTCCTGTTGTATTGCCTCAAAATTTAGTTTAGAGAACGCAGGCAGCTGGAGCTTCTTGAATCTCTCCATCACTTTAGCTGTGGAGCTTTCTGCTGCGTGTTGAGGCACAGGTGGTGGAAATTGTATGGGCCAGTTGGGTGGTGTTGGTGGCATTGCTTGCTATTGCATCATGGCTGTGAACTGTGTAGACATCTAGCCTAACAACTCCTGTTGTTGTTGCATGGTCCTCATCATGGTAGTCATGATGGTGTTCACCACTCTAGCTGCCATACCTGGCTGGGGTGCAGTTGGGGCAACTACCGGTACCGGATTTGGGATGACTCGGGCTACCCTCAGTGAAGTAACCGATACTTCAAAGTTTTGAGCTTCGGCTCTATCCGATAGCTCAACTTCTGGAACAAATTAAGGGTCTCTTCCACGATGACCACCTCGGTTGGATCGTGTGATGACCATGATTGATTTCTGAAAGAAACTTTATGTTTAATAGCTCCACACCTCTTGGTGAGGAAAAGTTATAGTTCAGCTTAAACATGTAGACTATCATTCCTATAACTTTGATGTAATGTCATCAACATTGAAGCAAGGGAAAAAAATAATTACTAAGGATAACATTCTACTAGGTTGCAGTTTGTTGGCAATTTCATATGTCGAAGAAATCTCATGTCATGATGAATCATGTAATGTGACGGAACAAGGTTTTATAATAAGGACAACTATTTGGTCTGTACCTGTATCTAGCACAGGAGTCTCTCCAACCTCTTTCCTATTATATAGGCCTATTTGTGTAGGTACTGTTTGAGTTTAAATAATACCACAAGCGTACGGGTCAATCATAGCTACGGGTCGAACACAAGGAGACATATGCCACTCTATCTTACTCACTTAAAAGCAACGCAAAGTGAACCAAATTAATTAAGGTGTTTAATTAAACTAAAGAATCCTAACTCATAAGCATCTATGTCCTAATACACATCCATCTAACCTACTATGCATCTAACGTGGATTAACAAAATTGGAGGAATTAAAATTACCACAACCACACCATAACCACACAATCAAAAGCTAGAAATAAAAGAAATAAAACTAACGAATTGTTGCTTGAACCAGACTGAAGTTGATTGGCTTTCTCTACCACACTTGAATGCACATACCAAATCTGAAAAATAAAACAAAAATAATTAAACTAAGAGCTTAACATAAGGCATGATGATGAAAGTAAATAAAAAATAAAATCCCAAAAGCATGGAAGAATTAGAGGGGTAAAGAATGAGAATGAAATAAAAAGAGTTGAAAAATAAAATCCTACTAGAATGGAGGAATTAGAGGGGATGAGAGTAAGAATAAAATAAAAAGGATGGAAGAAATAAGAGACTAAGAATAAGAGAAAGAAAAAAAAAATGAACTTTGAACCAATACTCCCTTCTACCAAACTTGTAATTGCATGAATTGATTAGGCATTGGATGGATGTAGTTGATGAAGCTTGAAAAACTTGAATGAACTTTGCATATCTTCCTCTTCCAAATCTCTAAGTCTTCTCACAAGAATTAGAAACCTAGAACTAGAAAGCTTAAAAAAAAACTAGGAACTAGAGATTAAGTGTCACACCCCAAACCATCCCTTGGGAGGATTAGGTAGGTGACCTAAATTGCATGCCAGCAATCCGCCAAATCCCACGGATCTAGAAGCAGTTAATCCATTCACAGACATACATCCACCGTAATACAACATGTAAAACTCAGAGTGCTGCAGAAAACTATATTTACATTAAAACATAAGAGAAGCGTAGCAGTACAGAAAATGATAATATGTACAATAATGTGTCTGATCATTCCCTCACTCACTCCCATAGAAAGAAAAGTAGTAACTACCATATACAACTTCTAAAACAAAAGAAAATATATATACAGGGTGAAGTAACTCGAGCCCCAAAAGAAGAAGAGAACTAAAAGTAGTAATAGGGTAAAACTCCTATCACAGATAAAAAGGAGTCCCCAAGATAAAAAGCATCAACAACAACAACACCCTTCACGGGTCATCATCAGTAGTCACCAAGAACACTCGCATCATCGGTATGACCTCCGTCGGGGTCCACACCGATATAGTCATAACCACCATGGCTCTCCTCTGGGTAATAAGCCTCCCCGCCATAGTGACATCTACCCGCAGAATCATCTAACAGAAAACATGTATAACAGAGGGTGAGCTCCATCGAGCCCATAAATGAAACATATCATCATGCATGCATATGCAATCACAACCATATGAATCCTATATGAGGTGTAGTTTAATTATTTATTAGCCACCTAACATCACAACTAAGGCAGGTTAGTGCTACTATGATCCCCAATACATGTATCCCTAGTGCGGGCTTTTAACCCTTTCTCGCGATACACCCATTGAGTTGTCGAAGAAGACCAGTCAGCCCCCGCATCAGTCACCAAGGTCAGCCCAACCAACCCTCTGTGATTAACCTGTGATGCATCCATCCCTTTTTCTTTTCTTTTCTTTTCTCTGGCTTATAGTCCAGCTTATAGCCCACAATCACCTTTTCGGTGCAATCACATTTCTTTGTTTTCTTTTCATTTTCTTTTCTTTTCTTTTTTTTTCCTCATATATATGGTCACCCTCATAGGCATACCCCTGTTGGCAAGGGTGCGTAGCATGGGTGATGAAACTCTAACCTCATGTCTATATGGCATCGTATGAGTCGGGCGATATCAACTGTATCCCATTCTACAGGCTACCACAGGCCTCATTTCCAAGTCAGCTATGGCATCTAGTCTAGCATTCACATACAGCATTCAATGTCCATTTATAGAATCCAGTAGTCAAACATATAATTTTTTCCAGATTTCAAGATTTAATGAATTAAATAAACAACACTTCCATTATGTTTTAATTCATTTCAGCATATTAATTATGTTACATCTACATACACGACGACATTCCACTCACATTGGTTTGGTCCTACAGGTTCAGTTGCTGGTTCAGTTTTGACTGGTGTCTGGCAGTGCACCTCGACCGCGGGATCAAATCCTAAAGTAATAAATCAGAAATGTATTATTTAATTAATCAAAACTATTTTGGGTGTCCTAGTGTTGATCTAGGTTCACTGGTCTGACTCGGTGCTTCGTCTGGTATCACTTGGAATTCTCCGGGTCTTGCACTAGGCCTTTGGGTCCATGTCCTGGTGTATCATCCAGAGATGTGGATCAGGGTCAAGTCTGATATTTACCAGTGTAACAAGTTGTACACGGTCCCTCTAGTCTCACAAATCAGTCCTTAGGTTAGTAGTTCAGCTGGACCATCACTAGCAGGGTTGCGAGGCCCTGTGGGGCCCACTTTGGTACCCAAGGTATAATTAATGGAAAGATGTGAGGAGGGGTATTTTGGTCATTTACCACCTCCTTACACTGTATATGGCCCACTGGTGAAGGCCCACAGAGTCAGGACATCAAATTAGCCCATTTCCATTCTCTGGACGATAGGGCAATTGCCCAGTGCATCGCCCACAGCCTGTTTGAAGCATGAGCAGGCTCCAAAACTTGGATTTTTCTGTATGGGCAGTGCCTAGGTCGATTCTTAATGTATGTAGGGTTGTTGTGGACTCCCTGGACAGTGGATTCCAATGGTCCACACGGATCATGACCTGGGCCCACCATTTGGCAGCCAGGAGCTGTCCAGCCAGCTCAGAGAACAGCTGCCCGGGTGTGTCTCAGCTCAAGGCCACATTTTGGTCAACATGCAAGGACTATTTTACATGTAATATCATGGTAGTAGGCTATCCCTACAAAGATCCAGGCAAGGGCTAGCTTGCATCCATAGATCCAAGCCCAGATTGCTTGTTTTGGGCGCAACAAGGCAGTACAGTCTGGCACAGAGACTGATCTCGTCTCAGGTATGAAATAGTAGATTAAAACATGTTAATATGCTCAGATATTACATGCAACCAATTTGCATGTCTGATCTGAGGCAGCACAAGGCAGCCCCCAGGTGTTCTGGGCTTTCCTTGGCCAGTTTCACTTCAGAAGAGCAGAGATCTATAGGAGAGAACAGAGAACAGTAGCAACAGCATATAAGGGTAGGTGTATATACCTGAGATTGACTGAGTAAGCTGCTGGAACTGAGTTGGGTGCATGGCAGTGCTCCCCTCTTCCTTCCCTTCTTCTTCTCCCTCCCTTCTCTCTCTTTGCTCTCTCTTTTCCCTCTCCCTTCTCTCTTCCATGATCTGAACAGTGTAAGGGTCTTATGTTAGGCTGGGTCTACCTATTTATAGACCAGCCCAACTTAGGGCCTATTTACCAGCTAGCCCCCTCCTCAAGAATGCATTCTCCAAACTGATTCTGGGACATTTTGGCCACTCGGTGGGATCCACAGGGGTCCAAGGGTAGGTAATGGTTCCCAAGACTCCCATCTACCCCTAGAGGGTGTCTATGGTCTGTATGGGTGGTCCCCACTTGTCTAGAGTTCAAAATAGTCAATTTAGCCACTCTAGGCAATTCACTGGATGATAAGTCCAATTGCCCAGTGCATCGCTCAGAGAATACAGTAAGGCTGTAAATCCTCTGTGCTAGCATAGGGGCTTGGCCCAGGGCTTAGGCCTTGTACCTACATCTCACCCAGGGTTTAATACACATCTTTTTAGGTATGGGCCCCACATTTTTGGATAGGAGAGAGAATACCTAGAGTTTATGCAGTACATTATGCTGTGGGCAGTGCAACTGCATGGGGCTGCAATCCACCTTCTGACAGGTATGTAGGAGGTCATTCTCAGTGGTTTAGCTACTGGAGTGATGCTCCACAGGGTGTTTGGATGGTTGGCCAGAGGTTCCTGCCATTTATTCAAAATTCCCAGCCAGTTAGGGGTAGATTTGACATTTCTCCCCACCTTACAAAAATTTTGTCCTCGAAATTGGCTTACCATGTAGCTCAAAGAGTTAGGGATACTTTTCCTACATTTTCTCTTCGCATTCCCATGATGCTTACTCTATGGGACTATTTCCCCATCAAAGCTTAACAAATGTGACCGTGCGGTTACGGAGGTTATGTTCTTTTCTGTCCAATATCTCTATAGGCTGTTCTTCATAGGTCATATCCAAATCTAATTGTTCAGGTTCAGCAGAGAGCACATGTGCTGGGTTATTGATGTACTTCCTTAGCATTGACAGATGAAAAACATCATGGACACCTTGCAAGGATGTCGGTAACGCCAGTCGATATGCTATGGGTCCCACTCTGTTGAGGACTTCATAGGGACCAATAAATCTTGGGCTCAGTTTGCCTTTCTTGTTGAAGCGTAGCAATCCCTTCGTTGGAGATACTCGAAGGAATACCTTATCTCCAAACCCAAATTCTATATTCTTTTTTCGATGGTCAGCATAACTCTTCTATCTTGATTGGGCCGCTTTAATCTTCTCTCAAATGATATCCACCTTCTCACAGGTTGCTTGTATCATTTTGAACCCAAGATACTTCTGTTCTTCGACTTCGTCCCAATACAATGGGGTCTGGCACTTTCGACCATAAAGAGCTTCATACGGTGCCATGCCAATGGTGGAGTGATAGCTATTGTTGTATGCAAATTCCACCAAAGGTATGTGGGATCCCAACTGTCGTTCATTTCCAATATATAGGCTCTGAGCATATCCTCCAGAGTCAGGATTGTTCTTTCGAACTGTCCGTTCGTCTGAGGATGGAAAGCTGTACTGAGATTTAGTTGAGATCCTAGTGCCTCCTACAGACTTCTCCAAAACCTTGAGGTAAATCGGGGATCCCTATCAGATACAATGCTGATAGACACGTCATGTAAGCGGACTATATTTTTGATGTATAGTTGGGCGAGCTTTCCTATCGAATAGCTTATTTTGATGGGAATGAAGTGAGCCGCCTTCGTCAGTCCATCTACAATCACCCAGATTGCATTCATCCCTTTCCTGATGTTGGGTAGATTGGTAACAAAATCCATGGTAATTCTTTCCCATTTTCTTTCGGGAATAGGGAGTGGCTGCAATAATCCATACGGTCAGTGTCTCTCTGCCTTTATTTGCTGGCAGGTGAGGCATTCAGACACGTATATAGCTATGGTTTCCTTCATCCCAATCCACCAATAGTACTTCTTCAGATCCTTATACATCTTTGTGCTTCTGGGGTGGATCGAGTAGGGTGAATTATGTGCCTCCTTAAGGATTTGGTCCTGTACCTCATAATTGTCAAGCACGCACAATCGATCTCTGAACTTTAATGCCCCATCATGGGCCAGTGAAAAATCTGGGTCCTTATGGACACCATGCTGCACTTCCTTGATTATCTTGGCCAGTTCAGGGTCAAAAGGCTGCTTTTCAATTATCTCCTCCCGGGTCAACAGCTGTATATCCATAGCTGCTAGCTGCGTAGTCGTTCCTTCAATCTTAAGCTCTAGATCGAACTTCCGAGCTTCTTTTATCAGTTGCTCCTTCATAACCAAGGAAGCGAGAGATGTAGTCTGTGATTTTCTGCTTAATGCATCTGCCACTATGTTGGCCTTGTCAGGGTGGTATTGGATCTCACAGTCGTAGTCCTTTACCAATTCTAACCACCGTCTTTGTCTCATGTTCAGCTCCTTCTGGGTGAAGAAATACTTCAGACTCTTGTGATCACTGAAGATCTCACTCTTTTCACCATATAGATAACGTCTCCATATCTTCAACATGAAGACTACCACGGCCAATTCTAAGTCATGAGTAGGGTAGTTCTTTTCATATTCTTTCAGCTGCCGTGAGGCATAGGTGACCACTTTACCTCTCTGCATTAAGACGTCACCCAATCCCATTCTGGATGCATCGGTGTATACCACCATTCATGCGGTGCCATCTGGAATGGTCAAAACTGGTGTTGTCACCAATCGATTTGTCAATTCTTGGAAGCTTTTCACATAAGCATCATTCCACTCAAATTTTGAGCCTTTCTTTGTCAGCTTCGTCATGGGCGCCGAGTGAGGGATAACCTAGAGGGGGGGCTGAATAGGTTATCACTAATGAAATAATGTCCTTTTAAAAATTTCCTTAAATTAAGACAAGATAGAGAAAGATAAATTGGGCAAATAGAGGACACACAAGATTTATAGTGGTTCGGCTAATCCAGCCTACATCCAATCCTCTCAACCTTAAGAGAATTTCACTAGTTACTTTCTTTCAATACAATAGGTGGGAAGAACACCTTTACAATCTTTTTTCACAGGATAAGAGGATCCCAATCTTTTAAGGATAAGAGAATCTGAATCTTTTGAGGATAAGAGGATCCTTGCAATACCTAAGTACAGTCTAGGCTAATGGAACAATGGTTTATAAACTCAAAAGCATAAACAAATATAAAAGAGAAAAGGTAAGGGTTACCTAGGCAAGGAGTGTGATGTGTACTCCTTGCAAGTGTCAAATGATGCAGAATGAATGCCTGTAATGATAACCTTCTTTAAGCCTTTTCTTTAGAGTGAAGATCTTTAAGCTTTGAAGTCAATCTTTGAATGATGTAGATGTGGACAAGAAGAGTTCAATGATTAGAGCAAGAATTGACTTTTCACCTTTCACAAAAGTTGTATTTTGGATTGTAGTGGATAGGTGAAAAGTTCTGACATGTTCCCTATTTATAGGCTCAGTAATGGCCTTTAGAACATGCGCAAAAGGTGCTTTAACGGATCTATTTTTATCCCATCCAGTGGACCTGAAGATTGATCAGGTCGATCGAATCATAGCCGTTGGAGAGCAGAACTGGCATCCGATCAATGTCCGATCGACCGGATCATCGCCCCACTTGATCCGATCGACCGGATCATTTTTGGGAACATACCAGTGAGGCCACTATTTCACTCGATCGGAGAATATCTTATGATCTGATCGATCGAATCACAGACCAGATCCCTGTCTTGGCTTGATTTTGACAGTTTGACTGAGGGGATTTATCCGGGACTTTCTCCAACCAATTCTAACATATACTAAGGTCAGAGGGGGTTCAATTATAACCTTCTAAGATTTCTAATTGATGCATATGCTTTTTCATTTATATTATGCAAATGTAATTACAAGTATGCAGTGTGTATCTAAGTATGTGCACTCGAGCATCTTGATGAGGGTCTTGATTTCCTTCTTCAAGTGATGTTCTTCAATCTTCCAAGGTCTTTCAAAATCTTCTTTTCTTAAAAAGCTTCGCATGCCTTCGAGCTCTTGATCTTCAAGGCTTTGTCCTGAACATCTTTACTTTGTGCCTTCTAGTTCTATGACTTATTACCCTGTTGACATATTGACACAAATAAGACCTTGACCAATATATTTGTTATCATCAAAACACTTATGGAGATAGGGTAGAATTCCCCAGCAATCTCCCCCTTTTTGATGATGACAAACATATGATTTGGTAACACCATATAGCAATATAATGCAATAAGATATAAATCAATATATATGTCAATGTCAATGCAAGATCATGATCCAAATCATTTCAATATTTTTCCCCCTTTGTCAACAACAAAAAGGAGTAGAGAAGGCTCCCCCTGCAATGTAGAATCATATGTAGAAAATATATAATAAAGAAATTACTGCATAGAAAGCTAACCACTTCAGTTATAACAAGCCAACCGCATAGATATAAGAGTTAAAACCAAATAATCAAAAGTACTCTCCCCCTAGAGATGTGCAACAATTAAAAGTCATACTAAAAGTAAAGCTGCTGTTTTAAAGATTACAACCCAAATTGTCGTTAAAAAGAGCATAAACGAAATAAACTAATCATCTGTAGGAGGTGTAGAAATGTGAAAATGCTGAGTGTCGGATGACCTAAAACTTGAATTTTAAGTCGGTCCGGCCCAGAAATTGATCTTAAGACCTATTTGGGCTAACTCAAGAAATTTGACTTAATCAAAAGGATTACACATACCTAATTCACCTCGAAGAGTGCAAAATCGTTCTTCGGACAAAGGTTTGGTGAAGATGTCAGCGACTTGCTTTTCGGTCTCAATGTGGTCGAGGACTATTTCACCCTTCTGGACAGTGTCTCGAAGAAAATGATGGCGAATATCTATGTGTTTTGCTCTTGAGTGAAGAATAGGATTTTTACTCAAATTGATGGCGCTGGTGCTACCAACTGCAATATATTCAGCTTCTGTAGTTGAGAGCGCCATACGGTTTTGTTTCTTGCTAAACCAAGAAACGAGACAAGATCCAAGGAAATGGTAAGTACCACTTGTGCTCTCCTATGTTGATGTTTCCAATGTCGATTATCTTTCCTTTTCCATTGTCTCCGAAGGTCACCCATCCTCCATCATACTTTCTCAATTTTATAAATAGCTTTGTATTTGTCGTCATATGCTTGGAGCATCCACTGTCGATATACCACTCTACTTAGCCTTTGCTCTTCAAGCATACCTACAAAACAAAGTTTACACATGCATTGGTCCCCATAATCTCATGGGTCTATTGTTGTTAGAGTTGAGAGATTCCCTAGGTACCCAAACTTTCTTATATTTCAAATTCTTATTTGGACCATAGTTTGTGTCTAGAATATAGTTCTTGGGTCGTTGGTACCTAGGATCATAAATATCAAATGGAGATGGTACCCTTTTCTGTCTTTGTGATATTTTCCAATCAAAGAAATTTTGAGTCCTTCTTCCTCTTTGGAATTTTTTATGGTCATAAGATCTATATGAGTTATACTTCATATATGGCCTATGGTTTAGTTGAGGTCTATAGCTTCTTTCCATTGTGTATGGAACTTGTGGTCTATGAAATTGTCTTTGGGATCTTTGAGGAATATATTCCCTTTGAGGTCTATTCCTTCTTTGAGAGGTATATTGAAATGCATAATGACGTTGATTTCTATACCTTTGATTTTTGTGCCCTTGATTTCTTGAGGAGGGTGCATGAGAGATTGATGCTTGACCTTGATATGTTCTTCCCTCTTTTATGTACACCATTTTCTCTTTACCTTTGGCATGATATAGGATTCTTCCATTATAGCCTAGTCCTTCCTTGTCTTGTGGTGGTTTTTGAGGTGTACCAAGAAGAGTGTCTAATGATTTTTGTCCCTTGGTAAAGGTAAGTAAGGTCGACGTCAATTTCTCTTTTTCTCCTTTAAGTTGGGCAATGTAGGCATGTAGCTCATCTACTTTATTATACAATTCTATTACTTCCTTTTCTAAAAAAGAGTTTGAAGCTTCAAGTTTGCGGCTTGCCTCATAGAGAGCTTAAAATCCCTTTTCAATATCATTTTCATATATGTCATCTGTATCTATTTCTTTAATTGAGTCACTATATTTAGAGTTAGAAGTGAGATAGGTTGAACTTACCTCTATGTCATCTTCTGTTGACATAAGAGCGAGATTTGTGATTTCTTCATCAGGTTCTCATACTTCTTCTTCTTCACTTGAGTCCCATGAAATTTCAGTGGCATACGCTTTCTTTTTGTCTTGTCCTTTTAGGCACTCAGTTCTGAAGTGGCCAGGCTTTATGCACTCATAGCAAACAATATCTTTCTTAGAAGGAAGAGTTTTATCTTTGGATAGATTTTTACCTTTGCTTGCTTATCCCTTGTTGAAATATTTTTCACCTTTCTTTTTGAGGAATTTTTTAAATTTCTTGGTAATGAGTTCTTTTTCTGAGAAGGTGAAGTCTTCTTCTTTATTACTCTCTTCATCAGATGGAGTAGTAGTCTTGAGAGCTATGGTCTTCTTCTTTGGTTCTTTTGTTTCTGACCATCTTTCATCTTCATTTAATTCGACTTCATGAATAAGAAGAGATCCAAGTAGTTCATCCAGGCTCACTTTGTCAAGATCCTTTGTTTCCTTTATAGCCGTTACTTTCGGTCTCCATTTGGGAGGAAGTGACCTGAGAATTTTCCTTACATTTTTTGACTTGGTATATGTTTTACCTAAGCCCTTCAACTTGTTTGTGATGTTAGTAAATCGCAAAATCATGTTGGAAATATTCTCATTTTCTAACATCTTAAACAATTCATACTCATGCACAAGTTTATCAATTTTAGATTTCTTCACTTGTGAGGTTCCTTCATATGAAACCCCAAGTGTATCCCAAATTTCTTTTGCAGTTTCATACATGGCTATTTTGTTAAATTCGGAATCACTTAAGACATATTGTAGGAAGGTGATAGCCTTATAAATGTATTAAATTTTCTCCTTTTCAGCAGGAGTTAATTCAGAGGTTTCCTTAGGGATACTTTCACCTTCTACAATTTTGGTGAATGAGTATGGTCCATGCTCAATTACATTCCATACTTCAAGATTATAAGCACATGTAAAGTTCTTGAATCTAATCTTCCTGTCAAACCCTGCTTCTGATTGGCTGGAATTTTGATTGAAGGACAGGAACCCCTGACCAGGCAACCAAGAACACTGTGGAGTATTACTCTAGTGATTTGGATTAATGAAGAAACCCTGTGTGGATCATCCTACATGCCTGTCAGTAGGTGGATCATTGACCCTTGCGACTGTACAGCTCACAGCATTATGTATGGCCTTGACTCTAAGTAATCTCTCTCCTCTCCATAACTGTGGGATCCACCTCTGGAAAAGTGTGTAAAAACCTCTATATGGCATGTGGGGACAATGCCCTGACCAAGGGTCAAACCCCTATGCAAGCCCCATTGAGATTCCAGCAAGTTCTGGGCGATGCAGACAAGGCCTAGAGACATCGCCCAGTGAGCAAAATAGCTGATTTAATTAATTTTAAATTATGGGGACCACCCATAGTGGACATGGGCACCCTCCAAAGATAGAGGGAAATCTGAGGGACCACCTCATACCCTTGGTTCACTGTGGACCCCACCAGTGTGCCCAGAGTGGCTGTGAATGCAGTTAAGAATGCATTTTGAAAATAGACCTTAACCAGCCAAACAAGCCTTAGTCAAGGTTGGGCTATATATAGGAGTGCCTTGGGGCTCATTTAAAACCCTTGGCTACTATTCATTTCATGGGAGAGAAGAGAAGAAAGAAAAGAGAGGAAAAAGAGAGGAAGAAGGAGAAGAAGGAAGGAGAAGAAGGAAGGATTGGGTGGCAACCTTGCATCCAAGCCTAGGATCGAGCTTCTCACACCTGTACAGGTATAAAAATCTCATGAAATACCTGCTGCCCTTTTGAGAACTCTACTGTTTGTTGATTTCTTTGCTCTTAGGCAGCCCAGAATAGCTGGGAAATGTTATGGATGGCTGCTGATCTGCCATGCAAGCATAGAGCATGGGAGATCTATGGTTTTTAGTAAATTTTATAAGTCTGATATGCTGTTCTTGAAGCTGAAATTTGGCTATGCACAGCTGCACTGCCAGATGCTCAGTTGCTTAGCTGTTTGGAACCCTGGATGCAAGCCCTGGCTGCATGGGACCAAGCCCTAGGTGGTAGCAGCCTTGAATCACCATGTTGCATTGGTTTCTAGCCTTGCATGTGGCTGAAATTGAGATTCATGCCTGAAGAAAACCTTGTGATACTATTCACTGGGCTGTCTCGGTAGCCTCTGGCAGCCAAGTGGTGGGCCCAGTGAAAAATCCAAATGGACCATGATGAAGATCATCCCAGGGGTCACCTTATGCCCTAACATGCATGGGGTGATGAATTGATCACTGCCCATGAGCTGCAACCTTGGGATCTCACCCCATTATCGATTTGAAAACTCTGGGCGATGCACCCAACGCCCAGAGACATCACCCAGTGAATGGATGTTGGCAGAATTGCTGACCTGGCTTAGGGAACCTCACCCAATGGCCATGGTACTATGTGGGAAGGTGGAAAATGACCTAAAAGCCCCTCCCCACATCTGTCCTTATGAAGGTATGGCTTGGGAACCTAAGTGGGCCTCGCAGGTGATGGAAACCCTACCTGTGCTTGGTTCTGCAGCATTGTCAAGTTGAGGGCAGCACAATAAGCCTATTATGACCTAGGGTCAGGTACAATTACTGAGAATGATCATTTTACCCCTAGACCACCATCTCTAGATGATGCACCGGGACATAGACCTAAGGCCCAGTGCAAGGTCCAGAGAGTTCCAAGTAAGAACCAACTGAACACCGGGTCAACCCAGCAAGCTTAGGTTAACCCTAGGACTACTAGAGACAGATTGGAAACTTAACATGATAATTTTTGATTTACATCTAGGATTTGATCCCGCACTCGAGGTCTACAACTAGACTACTGTTGGAACTGAATTTGTAACCGAGTTCCTAGAACCAAACCCAGGTGAGTGAAGTATTATCATTTATGCATGTGTAACTATATGTCGGCAAATAATTGTTAAATCTTAAATGCTATGTTATTTAATTTTGTTCAATTATTCAAATTACTGAATAATGATTGTTTGTTGATCAACACTGTGAATATTATCTGATGATTGTGAATGTTAGACTAGATGTCATAGTCAGCTTGGAAATGAGGCCTGTGGTAGCCCGTAGTATGGGATGCAATTGACACCACCTGACTCATACGATGCCATATAGACATGGGGTTAGAGTTTCATCACCCGTGGTATGCACCCTTGCCAACAAAGGTTAAGGTGTTGGATGCCTGTGAGGGTGACCATATGTGTATATGAGAAAAGAAAAGAAATGAAATGAAAAGAAATGTGTTTGCACCGGAATGGTGATTATGGGCTATAAGCCAGAAATGAAAAGAAAAGAGAAAAGTAATGGATTGCCCTACAGGCTAATCACAGAGGGCTGGTTAGGCTGACCTTAGTGAACGAACGCGGGAGCTGACTGGTCCTCTCCGACAACTCAATGGGTGTATCGCGGGAAGCGGTAACCAAGCCCGCACCAGGGATACATGTATTGGGGATTGTAGTAGCACAGACCTGACTTAATTGTAATGCTAGGTGGCTAATAAATAATCTGGACTTGCATATCATGTAGGATCATATGGATTGGGGTTGCACGTGCATGCATGAAGATATATTTTTGCTCACGAGCTCAGTGGGGCTCACACTCTGTTATATATGTTTTTCTTAGATGATTTTGTAGATTGATGCCGCTGTGGCATGGAGGCTCATTACGAGGAGGAGAGCCCTGGTTGTTATGATGATATTGGTGTGGACCCCAACGGAGGTCATGCCGATGATGCGTGCATTCTCGGTGGTCATTGATGAAGACCGTTGAGGAGTGCACTTGATGATTTTTGTCTTGTGGACTCCTTTTTGCTTTTGTTAGGAGTTTATCCCGTTCTGCCTGTGGTTCTATTGTAGTCTTCTTACTTTCTTTTTGGGGTTGAGACAACTCACCCTGTATATATATATATGTATGTATTTTCTTTGGTTTTGTTTCTTGTCAGCTTTACTTTTCAGTTGGTAGGTAGTTTGGGAAATGAACCAGAACAATCACATGTATGTATACATTATCATCATTTTCCTTATCGCTATGCTTCCTTTTTGTTATTATAATTGTAGTTTATCTGCAGCACTCTGATCTTACCTGTGGTAATGTGATGAATGTGGACCCATGAATGTAATAACTGCTTCTAGATCTGTGGGATTTGGTGGATTATTGTTACGTAATTTGGGTCAGCTACCTAATCCTCCCAAGGGGTGGTTTGGGGTGTGACAGAGCTTGGTATCAGAGCGTGAGTCTCTTTTTACATTCATGGGATGCAGATTAGGGTTAATAAGCTATCAACACTAAAAAAAGTAATAATTAAAAGGCACAGGGGAGGTAGATACAATTAAATAAAAGATGCATAATTTCTATTAAATAAAAGATAACTGTGGCTGAGCCACTACATAAGTTTTGACTAATAGTACTACTCTCAGATAATTACATAAGCTGATAAAAAAAAACTAAATATAAACCCAACACAAAAGAAAAAGAAGAAATAAGTACATAAGCTAAAAAAAAAACATATGCCTGAACCACGTAGCATAGACACCAGAGCTGGTCATAAGAACTACTCCGGTGGAGGTAAGTCGCTCGAAGGAGGTTATGTTTGGCGTGAGTCAACATGATAGAATCTGTCCCAAAAGTCTAAGCGCTACTCAACAGACCCTACCCTTCTCTCCAATGAAGTGAAGCCCCGATCCATCCTAGTCGCCATGTCAGAATACTGGGTACTGAGGCCTTGAAAATGTGACATCATCTGTGCCCACTCGGAAGGCTCTGGAACATGAGAACTGGTGGCACCCATTGCCTCATAGGCAGGTAAGTCTATGAACTGTGTGCCAACACCCTCAAAGTCGCCTTGATCCATACCCTACACACCAACATCCTGCTCCTTTCCATGCATACCCTCGAAGTCACTCTACACCTCCTCCAACTCCTCATCCCTCTGCTGCATCTCTATCTGCTCCTCATCCTCTGGTGGATCCTCCCTTGGCACCTTCATCTTCAATATCGAGGTCTTATCAATAGGCCTGGATCTGTCCTTCTCCATGTACTCTCCCGCCAAAGGAACCTCAAAATGCCGAAAGACTAAGGTAAGGAACTTCCCATATGGAAGGTTCCCATTAGAAGGATTCTGTGCGTGGTACAACATAACCTGGCGTAATAGGTATGGGAGGTTTATGATCGGGCCCTCTCTACTAGCTCCCAGTAAATAGTATGTGATGTAGGCCCTCATCATAGAGATACTACCCCTATTACCGCCCTTGGGATAGATATTGTAGGTTACACACCTACTGATCACTCTAGCACTAGGCTTATAGGAAGCCTCAGACTTAGGTGTGTCCTATGACCCTGTCAGTGCTTTGAAAACCATCCTCCTAGTCTCCAAAGAAAACATCTCAGAAATGTCAACTCGAGGTTTGTAGTAACACCTCTCTCCAGTATCAAGCAGCCCCAATATCCCTACTAGTGAGGCAGTGGTCAACCTAATATCCACTCCCTTCACCCTACTCAACAGTCCAAACTCTTGTGCCCCAGATGGCACCAAGTTGCAGTAAAAGTACCGAACCAAGTTGGGATAACAAGGCTCGGTAGGTGTCAACATAGAGGCCCAACCTAGGGCATTGAACCTAGCAAAGAGACTATATTGGTGAAAGTCATCCACCCGCACAAGCCAACCATTTACAATTTTTAGGGATTTAAAGTTGTTCCACTCCTTAAAATGCTCGTACCTAGAGAAGAGAAACCGGTCAAACTCGGCCTCCTTCGAAGAAGAATCGTCCCTAGGTGAAGAGGGAGGTACTGTGGATGATGATGATGAAGAATGGTCACTCTCAACTCATAGCCTCTTTTGGGCTACCGATTTCCTAGCCGTACGGTGGCTAGTGGACATCTTGCTGCAAGAAGAGAAGAAAAGAGGTAGTTAGGGCAAGAAAATTTTAGCAAAACCCTAGCCAAAACAAGATGGAACAAAAGAAACCTAATAGGAGGATGTAATCAAGAATTCTTACCTAGGCACGCATGGATTCGCGAAGAACACGAAGAAATGTGTGGATTTGGTGTGGAATAGTCACACTACCCTCCAAGGACTCTCTCCAAGTGTTTAGAGGAGTTTAGAAGAAGTTAGGACTGATATGGGTCCCTCTCGGACTCATATACATGCACCCCGATTCTCTAGGCGATGGCACTGGGCGATGCATCCAATGCCCAGAGACATCGCCCAGTGAATGCAATTTGCTGATTTTGAAGTTTTAGCACATGGGAACTTGGATTTCACCTATAATGATCTTTATAAACTTGAAAATATAAATTTTCATAATTGGTTTAAAAAAAATAAATAATAATTATAAGAAAATATATAATAATAAGATACAATTTATTTAAACTAATTAGTTGAACAAACACTAATTTCATAAGACTAAGGGAATACAACTCCTATTTGGGGTTTTTAGTGAAAGACATGTAAATGGATTTCCTCATTAGTGTAAGTATCCAACGACAAATAAATATACTTATACTTATGAACATTTTTGTGTGTAATTTATTTAGTTATTATGTGTTGATACTATGATGTACAAACTGAGTGGTTTGGTGCTATGTAAAATCAGACATAGGTATGTAGGTATGTTGTAATACGTATTTACGACGTGTAGGGAGCGTAGATCTTACCCTATCCAAAGACCAGGTCAGCCAAGAATAGGATCTAATAGGTTATCTAGCTAATCAAAACACTTTAGACGCTAAGGTACATCGAGCCAACCCAAGTATATTTTTACTGATTCTTAGTTATTTAAATTCCAGTAGACATGTACTTAATTCTTCTAATTAAGTATAACCTGGTGTTTAGAACCATTTTCCATGACAGGATCCATTACCTCAGCCAAGGCTGGAGACCCCATCATCATGATTTATATTAGACAGCTACGAGAGAGATTGAGATGGATATGACTAGTGCTACCCCAAGCCGAGAACCGGTTGGACTTTTATTTAGCCCTTGCTGCCATTAGTGGACCGGGAGAGCGAGACTATTGTATGTCCTTAGCTGAAGAAGTAAGAGCCGACATAGAGTACTTACTTGCGATGGACCGGGAAGAAGCTGGAATTGCTTGCCTGTTAGACCAGGTAAATAATTAAAAGCCTTCTATTTAAAAATTTGAAATCTCTCATATAGTGTCATGCATAGCCTACCATTACATAAAATATTTAAGAAGAGAAACAAAATACAAAATGAAAGAAAACACCTCATAATGAACAAAGATAACATATTTAACAATCCACCTTACTGGTGTGGCTCATGAAGTTCACTGGAACTATGGACTAGGTTTGTACCTGTACTAGCTAGGAAATAGTTGCTAACCTCGATGAGCGATATTGGAATGTTGAACCTGCTCCTCTTTTCATAGAAGCCACAATGGTCAACACCAAAAAAAGTTCTCGTGGTGGTCATAAAGGGAATCAACCTTGTGTTATATCGGAGGTTGAACTGCCTAATGGGACTGAGGCTCAAAATTCTGAGGCATCGACTGCTTCGTCAGAGGCACCAATGGCTACACAAGCCACTGCTGCAGCACCTCAGCCAAATGTAGCACCCAGCGATGTGACTGCACTCATGACCACTATGATGCGGACCATGCAACAACAACAAGAATTGCTAGGTCAGATGTCTACACAGTTTACAACCATAATGCATGAACGTGCGGCACCACCACCAC